>NC_142745.1:16577500-16805000 GCF_051943395.1 Hippocampus bargibanti
ATGCAGCACAGGTGGGTGCAGCTGAATAAGCCCAATTTGTGTTCTGATGGGTCAATGCCACTTAACTGATGAAACTAGCTGGCAAGCTATCGCTCGACCTTGGCAAGGGTGCTCACTTTTGCATGGCTTTGATGAAACAAACAAAACAAAGCAAAAAAAAAAAAACAAAATAAACCAAACATGTTCATCTTAGTCATTCAATGCGAACCTCATCTTATCACTTTTTGTTCTTTCTCTCTTGTGCGGTCCAGCTAACATTGTGATAATTGATAGCCGCGGTACCCGAGACTGAAACTCAGAACCGGACTCTGAGGTAGACCTGCTAAGCCAAGAGTGTGCATTCTGTCGATCTTCTTGTGTCTGTGCATGTTAGACGCATGTTAGATGAGGCGTACCCAAAATGGTGTATTTTCAAATTTTTTCCATATACTGCATGCATAAGGCACACCGGTCTACAAGGTGCACCTTCAATTAATGGAAAAAGTTATCAAAAAATAATATCTACATTTATAAACGCTTTCCGAATATAAGGCAAACCACATTACGAGGCGCTACAGTAGTGCCTGGGGTTACGCATTACTTCTTATACAGGGGGAAATGGAGTCGGTGGCTGCTGCCAGTTGTTTCAAGACCTGTTGTGGCCCAATATGGGCTCACATATAAGGCGCACCTGCGTAAAAGGCTGCGTAAGAGTAATCTTTTGAATAAAATCAAGGCTTTTAGGTGTGCCTTATACACCGGAAAATACAGTATATTTTTTATGTTAACATGCACTGTACCCTCACTATCTTCTTCTTCTTTTCCTTTCGGCTTTTCCCTTTAGGGGTCGCCACAGCGAATCAATGTCCTCCATCTATCCCGTTTTTCTGCATCCTCTTCTCTCACACCAGTTACCTTCATGTCCACTTTGACCACATCCATAAACCTCCTCTTCGGTCTTCCTCTCAGTCTCCTGCCTGGCAGTTCAAGGCTCAGCATCCTTCTCCCGATATAGTCGGTCTCTCTCCTCTGGACATGCCCAAACCATCTCAGTCTGGCCTCTCTGACTTTCTCTCCAAAGCCTCTAATATGACCCTCTAATGTACCCTCATCGTCTCATCAGTCTCAATTTTACAAAACTATTAAATAATAAATAAATAATCGAATAAATGAATACATAAATCAATAAATAAAGCTGATCATCTATAATGTGCGGTGCCACGTGACCTGCGTCACTGGAAAATTGATCGCAGGAGGATGGTTGATCGAAAAAGTAGATCTTCTGAGCAAAAACAGCACAACTGCTGATTTGAATCCTCTGACTCATATTCAGTCATGCAACCAATCAAAGAGGCATCCTCTTTGCCCATCAGCCCAGTTTCGTCGGACACGTTTCCGAATATTGATCTAGAAATCCCCTTTCTTGCATATGCTTCTGTCATTCCAAATATAAGCGCACGCTTATCAGGTGAAAAATCCATTAACTGTCAGACTCGGACTGTTGCGCCTTTCCGGCCGACTGCTCTGCAAACGGCAGCTTGGCAGATTGTGTCTCGAATGTCCGCTCTAAGTGATTGGAGCCCAATGATCTGTTATTCACTCATTACATTCGTTTGTCCATTTAGACGTAAAACTGCGCGCACGCCAGGGCAGAAGTGAGCGCAATGGCAACCTGTGGAGTTGCTACTGTGCTCCACAGTCAGAGTGGAAGGGGCTTTTCGGCCAAGCAGCAAACAATGAACCGACCCCGGATGGTCGTGCCGGGTGTCCTTTTAAGTGTCAGTGATTATAACGACCAGCACCTGCGAGGCTGCAGGTAGGGCTGATGTCGCTACCCGTTGGTCGCCAATCTGATCGGGACGACCAGCACCTGTGCAGGTGCAGGCGGGGCCGACAGCGCCCCCCGTTGGTCGTCAACCAGATCATGACAGTACCCCCCCTTCAAGGGGCTGCTTCCAGAAGTCCCAACAGTCTCCCAAAAGGTCCACTCGCCAGGGAACAATGGTGGAGACGGCAAGCGCTGCCTCTCCAGCATACGACGGGCGGCGGCCTGATGGGAACGGGACTCGGCCTGGGGTGGACGAAGACGCGGCACGGATCGTCGATCACTCTCGCACGTACACGCGACGGCGCATGGCTCAACGTGGACGTGCACTGCCAGACACCCAGTGTCACCCTGGACGGCAACCTGGAAGGAGGTCTCGGCCGGACGTTGACGTGGACGTTGCGGCTCGTCGAGTGACGCAATTCAAACTGGACGAGGCGTAGTCTAACGTGGACGTAGCATTGTCAGGCACAGGGTGGAAATGAGACGGGTCCGATGTACCTGCGGGATCCGATGGTTGGTCGGTTCATTCTGTCACGTTTTGCGAGGTGGTGATGGCGGGTGCGGATCCCAAAAAGCAGGCAGGAGGGAGCAGGAGGTTGTTTGACAAATTGTATTAAAATAAAGGTCAGCAGGAACAAAATGTAAAACATTAATCAGAATCAGAATCATCTTTATTGCCAAGTATGTAGAACACACAAGGAATTTGTTTCCGGTAGAACACGCTGCACTCGTATCGTTGTCAAAAAAAACTGCTAAGTGGCACTATACAGTTCCATTTTGGCTACTGTTGAAAGAGTTCAAAGAGTTAATGGCTTGGGGGAAGAAGCTGTTTAAATGTCTGCTGGATTTGGTGCGCATGGATCGGTAGCGCCTGCCTGAGGGGAGTAGCTGGAAAAGGTGGTGGGCAGTGTGCGGAGGGTCCAGTAGGATTTTCCGCGCCCTAGTTTGGATTCTTGCAGTGTGCAAGTCCTCGAGAGTGGGTAGGGCGGTGCCAATGATTTTTTTCCGCCGTCCTAACTGTCCGTTGAAGTCGGATTTTGTCCATTTTTGTGGCGGCCCCGAACCAAACGGTGATGGAAGAACACAGGATGGATTCGATGACAGCCGTGTAAAAATGTTGCAGCACCTCCTGTGGCAGGCCATGCTTCTTTAGCAGCCTCAGGAAGTACATTCTCTGTTGGGCCTTTTTCAGGATAGAGTTGGTGTTGACCTCCCACTTCATGTCCTGGGAGACTGTGATTCCCAGGAACTTGAAGGTCTCAACGGTTGACACCAGGCAGTTGGATAGTGTGAGGGGTAGCTGTGATGATGGATGTTTCTGAAGTCCACCATCATCTCAACTGTCTTGAGCGTGTTCAGCTCCAGGTTGTGACGGCTGCACCAGAGCTCCAGCTGCTCCACTTGTTGTCGGTACGCAGACTCGTCGCCGTCTTTGATGAGACCGATGACCGTGGTGTCGTCTGCGAACTTTATGAATTTGACAGCTGGGTGCGTTGAGGTGCAGTCGTTTGTGTAGAGAGAGAAGAGCAATGGAGAGAGGACGCATCCCTGCGGGGCTCCAGTGCTCGTGGTTCGTGTTGTGGATGATATATTTCCCAGTCTGACCTGTTGTGTCCGTCCTGTCAGGAAGCTGAGGGTCCACTGGCAGATCGTGGGGGACACACCAAGCTGGAGAAGTTTGGGGATGAGGAGTTCTGGGATGATGGTATTGAACGCAGAGCTGTAGTCCACAAACAGGATCCTTGCGTAGGTTCCTGTGTTGTCAAGGTGGTCGAGGATGTGATGCAGTCCAATGTTGACTGCATCCTCCACAGACCTGTTTGCCCGGTAGGCAAACTGAAGAGGATCTAGCAGAGGTCCGGTGATGTTCTTTAGGTGGTTCAGCACGAGGCGTTCAAAGGACTTCATGACCACAGACGTCAGAGCGACAGGTCTATCGTCGTTCAATCCCGAGGGTGCTGGTTTCTTTGGAACTGGGACGATAGTAGACTGTTTGAAGCAGGATGGGACTTCACACTGCTCCAGGGATCTGTTGAAGATTTGTGTGAAGACCGGAGCCAGCTGGTCAGCGCAGACTCTCAGGCAGGAGGGGGACACTCTGTCAGGTCCTGCAGCTTTCTTGATCTTCTGCTGCTTGAAGAGCCGTCTAACGTCCAGTTCGTGGATCTGTAGGGCAGAGGGCGGAGATACGGTAGTTTCTGGTAATGGTGGGCAGACCGGGGAAATGGGGGTGTCCTTTTCAAATCGGCAAATGTATGTATTTAACTCATCAGCCATACCATTGTTGTACACTGCTTGGGGGGAAGGTAAACGATAATTTGTTATTGCTTTCAGGCCATTCCACACCGATGCAGAGTCGTTAGCGGAGAACTGTTTGTTAAGCCTCTCCGCATAACGTTTCTTTGCGATGTTAATTTCCTTCGTCAGTCTGTTTCGGGCGAGTTTGTAAACTGCTCGATCACCGCTTTTAAATGCGGATTCTTTCTCTTTCCTAAGCTGCCTGAGTTTGGGAGTGAACCATGGCTTGTTGTTGTTGAATGAGCGGAAGGACTTTGTTGGTACACACATGTCCTCACAGAAACTGATGTATGATGTTACAGTGTCTGTGTATTCATCCAATGTGCCCGTTGAAGTTTCAAAGACGCTCCAATCAGTGCAGTCTAAGCATTCTTGTAGCGATAACTTTGCTTCATCTGTCCATGTTTTAACTGTCTTGACTACCGGTTTTACACATTTGAGTTTCTGTTTGTATGTGGGAATTAAGTGGATTAAATAGTGGTCAGAAAGACCCAATGCTGCATGCGCAACAGACCGGTATGCGCCTTTGAGTGCTGTGTAACAATGATCTAGAATGCTTTCTCCTCTGGTAAAACAGTCAATATGCTGCTTATATTTGGGAAGTTCACGGTTTAAACGTGTTTGATTAAAATCGCCCAAAATGATCAGGGGTGATTCTGGATATTTCAGTTCGAGATGGTTTACATGGTCCGCTAGCGTTTGTATACACGCGTTAGCATTAGCTTGTGGCGCGATGTACACGGCAACGAGAATAAAGGAAGCGAACTCACGTGGCGAGTAGAATGGCTTGCAGTTGAGAGACAGCGATTCCAAACCAGGGCTGCAGTGTTCGTCGAGCATCGTGACATCGGTGCACCATTCTTCGTTGATGTAGAAGCATAGTCCACCGCCTTTGGATTTCCCCGATTGCTCCGTATCACGGTCGGCCCGAAGGAGACGGAATCCGGGTAGGTGTAGCGCGGAGTCCGGGTGGCGGTCACTGAGCCAAGTCTCAGTGAAGCACAGCGCAGCAGAGCGGGCGAACGTTTTATTGGTCTTTGTGAGAAGCAGAAGTTCGTCATCTTGTTTGGTAGTAAGTGTAGATTAGCGAGGTGGATCGATGGGAGCGGCGTTCGAAATCCACGCTGCCGAAGCTTGACGAGAACGCCGGCTCGCTTGCCCCTCCTACGCCGGCGTCTCAAAGCTCCGTACAGAGCTGCTACGCCGCTCGCGAGCAGCCCCGAAAAACCTTGTAGATTTTGGTGTGTCGGTGAAAATAGTCCAAGAGTGGATTCCCCAATGCTCAGTAACTCTTCCCTCGTGTAACTGAGTCGCGTAGGATCGCAAAAAACAAATGAAAATGACAAAACCAGGAACAATACTAGGGAGCGTGTGACCGAGGCTGCCATCCGCGGCGCCATCTTGGATCATCATCATATGGATCATAAAATAATCTGAACAGAAAAAATACAAAGTATCAAACGAAAACCAAGTGTAAAAGTCCGCCAAGGTTAAACAAACACATGCACAGCATGCAATTGTTTGTTTTGCAGCAAACAAGCAGCAAACAATGAACCGACACCGGATGGTCGTGCCGGGTTTGATTGTCGCCAATCTTATCGGGACGACCAGCACCTGTGCAGGTGCAGGCGGGGCCGACAGCGCCCCCCGTTGGTCGCCAACCAGATCATGACATTTCCACCTCCGTAATATTAACCGTCTCAGTCCCTCTCACTCCGCTGCTATCCTTATCCACAGTCTCGTCACCTTCCGCATCGATTATTGTAACTCACTTCTGTTCGGTATCAATCAGAAATTTCTCCATAAACTCCAACTCGTCCAAAATTCTTCGGCCCGGATCATCACTAGAACACCCTCCTTTCACCACATCACCCCTGTCCTCCAGCAACTTCACTGGCTACCTGTTACAGATCGAATCGAATTCAAAATACTTCTGTTTACATTCAAAGCCATCCATAACCTTGCTCCTCCCTATCTTTCTGACCTGCTTCAAATCTCTGTTCCCTCTCGGTCCCTCAGATCCTCATCCTCCCTTCACCTCTATGTGCCCTCTGCCCGTCTCACCACGATGGGATGCAGAGCTTTCAGCCGCTCTGCTCCCAAACTCTGGAATTCACTTCCACCGAACATCCGTAATATTGACTCCCTCCTATTTTCAAGTCCCACCTCAAAACCCATTTGTTTAAAATGGTTTTCAATGTCTAATTCATTCTGCTATTTTATTATGTATCATTTTACTTATGGTTTTATTGTTATGTGCTTTGTTTTATTGTTTTTATTGTAAAGTGTCCTTGGGTGTTTTGAAAGGCGCTTGAAATTAAATGTATTATTATTATTATTATTAAAAAATAATCACTGTTATCGTGGTTTACACGGGACAGTTTGAAATTTTGGTCAGGGCTTTAGCGCCCATCAGGGAATTTCAAAACCTTTTCAAAGATTTTTTTCACAGGTCAAATAAAATGATAGGGCGTGCCTGATTTGGCCCCTCGGCCTTGACTTTGACACCTGTGTTTTAAAAGGACTAGTCATGCCTTAGTAATAAACGGGAGCCAAATCACCTCTTAAATGTTGATTTATTTTCCACCCAAGTCCCACATCGTTTAACGGTGTGCAACTGCAACCTCAAGTCTCATGAATATTCAACAACTCAATATGCATATTCATTTTCAAATCACTTTGTATGAACAACAGCGTCGACAAAAAGGTCTCATCAAACAAACATTTGCTCATTAGGAAAAAAAAATATTTATACTCACCTGCCCTCTTGAATGACATTTTTAAGGCTTATGTTTTATGAATATGATTTAGAGACACATCTGTGGATGGTTCGGGCAAAACTCCCTATGTAATGGCAAATACAATACGGGCTCCAGCTGTAAAAGCAACGATTATTCCGCTTGAGTCAAGATCAGCCTTAAAAATGGCTTAAATCCATCATGGAATTCACGCAAGCGCTGTCATCCTCTTCCCGGCTTCAATGTTGATGAGCGCACACTTCCTTTTTACTACCCCCTGAATGATCCATTTCCAAGTCGGCTTGGCCCTTCGTCTCGATATTTCCATCTGATGGATGGCAAATGTGTGTTATCCGGTTCTGGACCAGCAGATCTGTCAGAATGAGCTTTGCTTACTGCCGGGCAGACCCTTTAAAGGACTTAGAAGACGTTTATGTGGTGGATGAAAACAAGACTGCGGTTCCGTCCTGTAGAATTTTATGTTCTGATTAGAAGCCTTCCGGTCCCTTTAAACTTTTGTTGGCGATAATGGTAAAAAAGTAAAACATTCTAGAAATCAAAAAAATTGTGTAAGGGATCATGCTAATTAATCCTTATAGCTGTAAAGAAAACACATTGTGATAATGATTTAATATAAATTAAGTATTCTCTCATAAATAATTCTGTCAAACAGAGATTCCTTAATCCGGAAAAAAATCGTACGCATTATTATTTTTTTCACTACTAAATGATAGCAATGATCGATTCCCTACAACTGAAATTCTGATATCTGGAACACTGACTTGCAAGGCATGCAAAATTACGGAAAAAAAAGTTGTCCCTTCCACTATTTATTTTGCCGGTGCGTCTACCTGCGCAGAGGATGATGAGAAATCCTCAGGTTATCCACATTAGCTTGCTTTCGAAATAGCGCGTTGTTTAGTGTAGTGTAGCAGTTATATTAGGTAGTTCTGGTCTGTAATCATGGCATCCAAACATAAGAGAGTCATTATGAGCGTAGAAAAAGTGTATTAAACTGAGCAAAGAAGGATGTAAAGTAGGTAAAACTCAAGTGTAAGACATGATAAAAAAAAAAAAAAAAAAAAAACATTATCCATCAGTACTACTCTGGCAAGTTGATTGGGATACGCAAGTTACTGGTGCCTCGAAAGACAAAATATACGGAAGTGAATGACATCATGAGGATGCCGCAGACAATGACGACCCTCCTGCTAACATTAAACCATCGTCTAGCAAAGAAGCTATGGCGATGGTTTCAAAACTACTCCGGTATGCACAAAAGTCACTCAATGTTAGTGATCAGCGGGACAGTCACTTGGAACTGGCAACGTGCTGCCGAGAAGGCGCAACCGTTCAGCACATTCTCTTGCTTGATGAATGTCGTGGCCAGAAATTCTGAAAAAACATCTGGATCCGTTCTACATGACGCACGGCAACTCAAAGTGACATAAAAATAACACAAAAAAAAGCAAGGCTCATCATGACTTTTATATATTAGATATTATGACTATCATATCAATGTTGCTTTCCATCAATTCTGGAATGGAGGGGCGAAAACTGCTTGGTGAATTGAATAGGGTGCGAACAAAGTAAAAGGTTTAGAACCCCTGCTTTAGATGCCCAGAGCCCACGGCTGCGGCTTTTGAAGATAATTGGCCGAATGATTTAGGACCTTGGAGGGTTCTTTGGTCCACGGAGGGTTTGGCGGAAGGCAACTCCACTACCGCCTGTATAACAGGAATGAAGATGTTATGGGAGATTCCCGCCGAGGGCCGTGAGGCAGCCTCGGGTCCATTCATCTTTCTCGCAGCACACACGCTTTTTCCCGCTCATTAGAGTTCTACTCTACGCTCTAATGAGGAAGCAGGCGTGGAGTTGGCAACGGGGCGGAGACACTCAGCGGTCAATTTATTTTTGTTTGAAGGTGACCACGGCATTTAATGTAGGATGGGGGGGGGGGTTCTGCGACTTCTCCCGTTAAACTTGTGTGTCTCCTCGTCTCGCGTCCGTAGCAGCTATTCCTATTGTGAATAACACGCCTCAACCTCAGAGGTCAAATGGAATGGCTTTCCGTGAGATAATGGCTGAAGCCACGCTTTCCCGGTCCAACATCGGATTGCGGAGCCTCTGAGCTTGCCGTAAAACGATGGGGGGGGTTCCATCGGATGCTCGCCATGTCCTTTAAGCGTCATGAATGTTGAAGAGGCAATGTCAAAACCCATCCCCTGACCCCCCCCCCACCCCATTCCGGTACAGACGATCCGGATGTCATTTTCACCCCGCGGTTCATCGGCGGTTCACGTCCGCGCGTTTGCTGGCCGCAAAGTCAATCATTGATGGAGCGACAGCCTCAGCGGACGACCGGCGGCGTGTCATCATCCTGCAATGCACGGCGCTTCAAGATAATATTTATTGCATCCATCTTCTCGTCATTGAACGACTTTGATGCTCGCTCCATCGACGGTGTTAAATTCCACAAATGTCTTGGATGCCTCTGTCACCTCAAAACTAAAAGCATGTCAAGTTCAATTTCAGATTTTTATTTATTTATTTCTTTTATTTTTAATACAACTTGGAGGTAACCGCCACAAAACTGTAGAGCTATTTAAAACAAATAATAAAATAGCTTTCCATGTGGTGTAAAGCTATTTATTAAACACACCCGAAGCGACGAAAGGCCTTTCTACACCTTGCTCAAGGACGTGTCACCATGATCAAGAGCTCATCATCGAACCCGCAAATTATCAAGACAAAATCATTCAACCACTTGAGCCATCATGTTGTCCCAAATTTTTTTCGAAGCGAACACAAGACCGAAAATCAATAACACCTATCACACAAATGCACCATGAGAGTCAATGCATGGATACTTACGAATCACTGTTGCGAACATCAACATAAATAAATGAATAAATAAATAAATACATAAATAACCTTATGAACGAACGAACGAATAAATACATGATCAAACAGATAAATGAACAAATAAATAAATAAATAAATAAATAAATAAATAAATAAATAAAAAAATAAAAATGAATGAATAAATAAGCAAACACATAAATAAACAATTAAAAAATTAATGAATAAATAAGCAAACAAATAAATAAACACAAATAATGGGAGTAAAAGAAGCAATTTTTGTAAAACAGCAAAACCCTTCACTAAATTGCCATGGTGGTTTGAGGTTTAGTTTAGATCATGCTTACAACAGACTTCTTAGGTCGTTACCACGTAGGCTTAGTCATGCTGTGAGGTGATACCAGGATTAATGGTGCAATCAGATCGAGGCACCGAACTTTTGAGGTAATCAGACAGGACAAAGGAAGTAATCAGATTAGCTTGAGGCAGTAGTCCACTGCTTTCCCCAACCTTAGGACAGGGACCTATCAAAGCAGAGGTCTGGCACCACCACTTCTGTCCATTAGGGATATATATAGGGCCAAAGTTACAAACACAACGTGAGTTTACTGACAAAGCTCTTCGGATGAGTAGTGAAATGTCCAACACCTTCAAATAAGTACAGATGACGGCTGAAGAAACCTTTTAATCTCTGGGAGCCTACACAGAGGTAAATATATATATATATATATATATATATATATATATATATATATATATATATATATATATATATATATATATATATATAATCCGCGTCTCACCCACTATGGGTGGTGTCTGTCCCCCATTTTAGCGCTCGGGTCCTCTACCAGAGGCCAGGAAGCTTGAGGGTTCTGCGCAGTATCCGTGCTGCGCTTTTCTGGACCGAGATATTCGATGTTGTTCCCGGGATGTGTTGCAACCACTCGTCGAGTTTGGGGGTCACTGCCCCGAGTGCTCCGACCACCACAGGCACGACTGTCACCTTTACCTTCCAGGCTCTCTCCAGCTCCTCTCTGAGCCCTTGGTATTTCTCCATTTTCTCATGTTCCTTCTTTCTGATGTTTCCATCACTCGGGACCGCTACATCCACGACAACGGCTTTCTTTTCCCCTTTATCTATGACCACGATATCTGGTTGGTTGGCCATTGCCATCTTGTCGGTCTGTATCTGGAAGTGCCACAGAATCTTTGCTCGGTCATTCTCCACCACCTTGGGAGGTGTTTCTCATTTTGACCTTGGGGTTTCCAGTCCATACTCCGCACAGATGTTTTGGTAGACTATGCCAGCCACCTGGTTATGGCGCTCCATGTAGGCTTTCCCTGCCAGCATCTTACACCCTGCAGTTATGTGTTGGATTGTCTCAGGTGCCTCTTTGCACATCCTACACCTTGGGTCTTGTCTGGTGTGGTATATCCCTGCCTCTATGGCTCTGGTGTTCAGGGCCTGCTCTTGGGCAGCCAGGATGAGTGCCTCTGTGCTGTCCTTTAGGCCAGCCCTCTCTAGCCACTGATAGGACTTCTTGAGATCAGCCACTTCTGCTATGGTTCGGTGGTACATCCTGTGTAGGGGCTTTTCCTCCCATGATTGTCCCTCTTCCATCACCTCATCCTCTGTTCTCCATTGTCCGATATATATATATATATATATATATATATATATATATATATATATATATATATATATATATATATATATATATATATATATATATATATATGATGCAAAATAAACACATTCTCATGTTATTCCCCCCGTCCGACAGACGTCATCCAAAGTCAAATATAACTAAGCATCAATCTGCTTTGTTTTGAGTACTTACATTTAACATTAATTTCATCCCACGTAATTGACATTGACATATGTTGTGATCACAGTGAATCAGACGACGCTAATGGGACATTTATCAGGCGTGGCGATGATGTGACATTGAGTGGCCGTCTCTACAAAATGAGACGTTTGTGGAATGTTGACTTGTTTTTCCTCAAGCATTCCACCTCTCCCAATTTCCTCTTTTGGGGATATGAGAAAATCAAAAGATGAGCCCCTACACATGGGAACATATTTACTTCATATTGACACTGTGTCTGTCACATGATGCAGGTTCTGTTTTTTAAATTTTATTTATTTATTTTATTTTTGGTGCTGGTACCATACCCTGAATGCTATTCAATATTTTATTTATTTAGTTAGCAATTTTCCCATTTATTTATTTATTTATTTTGTATTTTGTGTATTTCTCATGAACATGTACATTTCACAAATGTAAAAAATCCAAATGGAACTATATGATGATCAGTGTCTATCCATGCATCCATTTTCTGATCCAATTTATCCTCCCGAGCTTGTGGGATCTGATCCCAGCCATCTTCAGGAAGTAGTCGGGGGACACCCTGAACCAGTTGCTAGCCATTCGCAGGCCACACAACCATCTGCGCTCACACTCACACCGAGGGACAATTTGAAGTGTTCAATCAGCCTCCCATGCCTGTTTTTGTAATGTGGGAAGAAACCGGAATACCCAGAAAAAAAACACACAGGCATGGGAAGAACAGGAAGACCGGAGCTGGAATCGAACCCGATACCTGCGCACTGTGATATGCTACCGGGTCGCTTGTACTATAAACACATACACTTGTTATCCCAATGAGGTTAAATAGTTCATTTCGCTTCAACATCAACAGCTGCGGCTTCTTGGCAGATGTAGGTAATTGTTCGCAAATGTCATTACTTGAGAGTGAATCACGGTTATGGCGGGAAAATCACAGCACCGGGACTCGAGTCGTGGGTTTGCCTATTTTCCCCAAAACAAATGCCTCACTCGGTCATGTTGAAGAGACACGGAGGTTGAAGAGCTCGCTACAATTTGTCATCCTCTCCATTCCAAATCAACACATTGCCGCCGTTCTGCCCGCTAATGTGCTTCATCTCCGTGTCGGGAAGAAGATGGCTGTTGATGGATATCGAATCTGCCCATGCTTTGAACTGCTTGAATAATTGAAGGCCAAAAAATGTTGGCGTGGAAATTATGTATGAGCCTTTTGCTCTCACACACCAAGTCCAAAGTCCAGTCCTTGAAATGCTTCGCTCCGTCAACTTCCCGCTTAGGTGAGCTAAGCTACCTCGCTTGTGCCCCCTTGCTCCTCTCGCCAACGTCAAGAACCCGATGTCGCCGGGCGACCGGCCGACCTTGTGGGTCGGTTCACGGTTTTGCCAAGGATGATGCTCGCCATCCTTACTGTGATGGCTTTGCTTAAACGGGGGCGAGTTGAAATGGATGAGCCTCATCAGTCATGGCGGGGTGCTTGAGGATGGCATCTTCCATCTTTGAGCCTGACCGATTTCGTTGCCGGCAGCTATCGCTCAAAATATATATGATTTATATTCGGTCTGTCATTTAGATTGACCCGGGAAAAACATCTGGTATTTTTTTTTTGTTGACGTGTCCGAATGATGACACCAATGTTATCTTTGTCATTAGTGTAAGGGTAGCCCTGTAGTTCAGTGGTTACAGCGTCAACCTCACAGTGCAGACATACCGGGTTCAATTCCAGCTCCGGCTTTAGAATGTGGAGTTTGCATGTTCTCCTGCGTGGGTTTTCTCTCAGTATTCCGGTTTCCTCCCACATTCTTTAAACATGTGTGGCTGGCTGACGAAACACTCCAAATTGTCCCTAGGTGTGAATGTGGATGGTTGTTTGTCTCTGTATATTTTGAGATTGGCTGGCGACCAGTTCAGGTTGTCTCCCGCCTCCCAGCTCCAGATTACACGATAGTGCAGAGTTGGCGCATGAGACTCTTTGTTAAGAGGTTTGTCATTTCTAGCTTGACTTGTCCCCACACAAGCATGGTTCGCAATTTGATATTCAAATAAACACACAAGCTCCTGGAAATAAATGAATAAAATTGCCTACAGGTGAAAAAAACCACAATACGTGAGGCTGAGAGAAGATGGAAAATTAATTAGAGCCACTGGGGTACGAAGTAACAGATGTCCAATGGGTAGACATTTTGAAAGTGTAAACACAACGTAGCACATGCATGAATGAAAATGTACCAATAATATCACGATGCCCGAATAAGAATATGACGAGCGCTATGATCATTCTATCAATTAGTTTGCCTTGAGTGGCGGATGCCATGTGTTTATTCCGAGATAATTATGTCCGTTGATTGATTACGTTGTCTCTTTCCTGGCAGTTATGCATTCAGCGTCTAAGCTCTCGCCTGTCGTGTCAGACAAATTCAATTATTTTTTTGACGCACAAAGAAAACGCTGACAATTGCCGGCACAAAAGTGCAATAAAGTGAAGAAGCGAGCAAGCGGAAAAAGTATCGGAGCGTTTAGCAGCTCGCATCGCTGTGACATGTGTTACCTGTCTGCAGTTGCCTGAGCTCCCCCATGTGTTGTGGCTGCACACAATAATTGCCTGCTCACAGGCTTGAAAGGAGCTGTCAAAAATAATATTGTCTCTTTCTGAGTTGCGGTAAATATAAACTTTTAAGCCCTTTTCAATTGAGCCACTGCTCATCCAAGGATTGGACTTTGACCGTCAACGGCGTCCAGATTGCGATTTTCATTTTCCTCACATCATCACACAACAATTGAATCCAAATGGCGTCGGTGGGAGCATCGCAGCCATTGTTTTGTTTTTTTTTAGTATCTGAAGCGCTTTGTAAAACTTTTCATGCGTTCAAAGCAAGAAAGCTAACAAACAATTAGCTTCAGCAACAGGAAGTGAATTTTTGGTAGGGATTATGCTTTTTTCTCTTGTGGGAAGACCGCACACAAGATGCTGTAGTGTCTGTCAATCAATCAAGAGGAGAGACAGAAGAGACTAACATGAAAACATTGCTTAATGGCAAAGTGGTGGCCTTACAACAGCTATGCTCTCGCTGGTCGCGTTAAGCATCCGGCATGCCACCCTCTGCTTGTTGTGTGACTGTTGGCTAGATAACAATGTTGAGTCGCTTTTTATTACTTATTGATTCGTCCTCTGTGGAGGAGTTTGCCAAGGACTTTATGGATCAGTTATCTGCGTTGTAACACGAAAAGCTCGAGTTGAAGGAAGGATATGTGATTATTTGTTGTCTCAATCAGTTAGCTACTAACATACGCGTCCGTCTTCACCGCTTCACGGCTCCTTTAGCAAGATAGCTATTTTTTTGCATTTTAATACACAAGGCCCTCAATTTTGTTAATTTCACCAGGTTTAAGCTAGCTCTATTCTCTTAGCAACTCTGCTTTTTCTTGATTAGCCAGTTAGCGCTTAAGCTCTTCTGCACTCTAACAATTGTTTGCCTACCCTGTGCATTGATTGATTTAACCAGTAAATCCCTTGACAACGCTGCCCCCCACCCCCACACTCTCATTTTTCACAATAAGCTCTTTGCCTTCTGTATTTTAGAGAACAAGCTAACTATCAAAGCACTTTAAGATAAGTAGCTCCAGATCAAGTTTTTTCTTTCTAGCCAGTGAGCTTCTTACATATTTGACTTTTTTCTTGATTTTATTTACTTAGCTGCACTTCTTTTTCTTATATAAAGCAAATTAGCTCGACCTGTACTGTGATTCTCTTCCCTTTAAGATGAGTAGCTCTTTGCCTACCTTTTATATTCTATTTTAGTCAGTTAGAGTCTTACCTGTGGTGTGATTGTTGACAAGATCAGTGGCGCTGGGCGATGACGTCAGCAGGAGGCGCCAAGGACCAGCAGGGGGAGTGACTGGGAAGAAGGACAGCATTGGAGGCTAAATAAAGAGTTACCCACGTTAACGCACAGCTGGACTCACGTGTGCCTTATTTGACAACACGACATGGTGTCAGAAGTCCTGTAGTTGACGTGGTGTGCGCGAAGAGGATATTTTGGAAACGCGGCGGAGAGAAAAAGGCAACATGAGCGACGTAGAGGATGGAACATCGGCACGGGCTAATGGAGCCATGGCGCGAGGTGCACAGCAGGCTGCGGGACCAGTCGTCACCGCGGGGCCGTGCGCCACGTTCAACATCCAGCCGCCAGAACCCTTTGACTTCTCAAAACCGCAGGAGTGGGAAAAATGGATCAGGAGATTTGAAAGATTTCGCCTGGCAAGTAACCTTAAAGCGAGTTCTGAAGAAAATCAAGTAAACACACTTATTTACTGCATGGGTGACGAGGCTGATGATATTTTACGCGGGTTGAATCTGACGGAGGTTCAACGGTGCACGTATCAAGAAGTGCGGAGGGGACTCCAAGACTTCTTCGTTGTGAAGAAAAATGTCATCTTTGAGCGTGCAATATTCAACATGCGCTATCAAAAGGAAGGGGAGAGTGTGGATTCGTTTGTCACTGCACTGTATGCCCTGGCAGAGCATTGTAGCTATGGGACGCTACGCAATGAACTGATCAGAGACAGAATTGTAGTCGGACTACGGGACAAGGGATTGTCCGAACGATTGCAGTTGGATGCGGATCTGACCCTTGAAAAAGCCATAAGAATAGCACGGCAAAGTGAGGAGGTGAAGAGGCAACAGCCTTATCTGCGGGGGGACACCAACTCAGAGGCAAGTGGCGCCGAATCTGTTGACAGAGTGTTCAAAAGCAAATTAAAGACGGCTAAAAACTCACCCAACTATGCCAATAGCCAGACAAACAAGCCCCACAGTACTCACTTTAGGAAGGAAAGGGGGGCACAGTCAGTGTGCCAGAAATGCGGCAGCTCTCCTTCTCATCCAAAATTTGATTGTCCGGCCCATGAGGTGAAATGTCATGCTTGCGGGCGGAAGGGACATTTTCAGCGCGTATGTAAATTCAAATCGACGCATGAAATTACAGGAGATGAGGAAGACGAGGGGGAGGAAGCAGTTCTCCTTGGCAGTGTTGTGACAGACCGTGATCCGTGGATGGTCAAGATCGACATAAATCAGCGCAGTGTGATGTTTAAAATCGATACTGGCGCCGACGTCACTGTTCTGCCATACAAAGCATTCAAGGTCACGTATCAAAACAATCTCCCTAAACTCAAAAAGGCAACAAAACGACTCCTGGGACCAGGGAGCAGCCCTCTTGAGGTTGTGGGCGTCGCCAAGCTGCCGCTGAGAAAAGGTGAGAAGGAGGTGATGGAGGATGTTTACATCAGTCGTCATGTGCATACTGCCTTGCTGGGGAGATCTGTGAGCTGCAGGCTGGGGCTCGTCGCACGCCTAGGCAGCGTCACTATGCAGTCATTAAAAGACAACTACCCAAAAATATGCACTGGACTCGGAAAGATGCGGCAGCCGTACAACATCAAACTGAAACCAGGGTCTGAACCTTTCTCTTTAAAAACACCAAGGAGGATTCCATTGCCATTAATGGACAAAGTCAAGAAAGAGCTATCCCGCATGGAACGACTCGGAGTAATAAAAAGAATCGAGCAGTCAACAGACTGGTGCGCTGGCATCGTGGTAGTGCCCAAGAAATCAGGTGCTGTACGAATCTGTGTCGACCTCACCAAACTCAACGAGTCAGTCTGCAGAGAAAAGTATATCCTGCCATCAGTGGAGGAAACACTCGGCATGCTGGCTGGAGCCAGGGTTTTTAGTAAGCTGGATGCAAAAATGGGGTTCTGGCAAATACCCCTAACACCTAATTCCGCAAAGCTTACAACTTTCATCACGCCATTTGGACGCTATTATTTCAAGAGGCTACCTTTTGGGATAGCCTCCGCCCCTGAACACTTTCAAAACAGAATGGTAACAGAGGTTACAGAAGGGCTGGACGGTGTTGTTTGCCTCATGGATGATGTGCTCATATGGGGCAGGACGCAGGAGGAGCACGATGCCCGCCTGCATGCTACCTTGGAGAAAATCCAGGAGGCAGGCATCACTCTCAATGTGGAAAAATGTGAACTGTCAAAGTCAGAGGTGACATTTCTAGGCCATGTGATCTCAGACAGCGGCATCAGGCCAGACCCAGCTAAAACTGAGGCAGTAAGGATGATGCCGGAACCAACAAATCTAACAGAGTTGAGAAGTTTTCTCGGAATGATGAACCAACTGGGGAGGTTTGTGCCGGGGTTGGCAGATCGAGACAAGCCTCTCCGAGACCTCCTGTCCAAACGGAACTGCTGGGTGTGGGGCGTCGACCAGGCACGAGCCTTTCAAGATTTAAAAGACGCGCTGACGTCCACACCGGTGCTGGCCATGTTTGATCCCAACAGAGAAAGTAAAGTCTCTGCAGATGCGTCGTCGTACGGGTTGGGCGGAGTTCTTCTCCAAAAGTGGGAGGAAGAATGGAGACCAATAGCTTACGTGTCACGCTCGCTCACATCTACGGAGCAGAGATATGCTCAAGTGGAGAAGGAGGCTCTGGGGCTGACCTGGGCCTGCGAGAGGTTTCGTAACTTTCTCATCGGGAAGCATTTCTTGATGGAGACGGACCACAAACCTCTCCTGAGTCTCCTGGGGTCCCAAGCCCTGGATACATTACCTCCACGGATACAACGCTTCAGAATGCGACTCATGCGCTACTCTTACTCCATCTCTCACGTCCCAGGAAAAAGCCTGTTGACAGCTGACACACTGTCTCGAGCTCCAGTGGAGAAGGAGGCGACACCAGATGACAAAGAATTGCTCGAAGATACGAACATCTACATCGACATGGTGATGGAGAACCTCCCGGCAACCACCAATTACCTCGAAAGGCTGAGAGAGCAGCTGCAGAGGGACAGCGTGTGTGCACGTGTGATGCAGTTGTGCAAAGAAGGCTGGCCTGAACAAGGCCCCAATGAACCGGCACTCAGGCTGTACAGAGCAGAGCAGGCATTCCTCACAGTCCACGACGGAATCCTACTGAAGGGACAGAGAATTGTCATACCTTCAACCATGAGAAATGATGTTCTCGTTAAACTGCATGAAGGTCACCAGGGCGTGGTAAAGTGTAGAGAACGAGCGCGGCGGGCGGTGTGGTGGCCTGGGCTAAGCCAACAGCTGAACGAGTTGGTTCTCAACTGCCGAACATGCTGCAAGGAGAGACTGAACCACAGAGAGCCAATGATTCCATCACCGTACCCAGGAAGACCATGGGAAAAGCTAGGAGCAGATTTGTTCATGCTCGGAAACAAGACCTACTTGCTGGTTGTAGACTACATGTCAAGGTATGTGGAAATAGCTCTGTTGGCCTCCACAAAATCGAACGAGGTAATCCGCCACCTCAAATCAATATATGCACGCCATGGGATCCCGGACCTTTTGGTTTCGGATGGAGGGCCTCAGTTCTCCGGAACAGTCTTCACAGAGTTTGCGGAGTCGTATGGGTTCCGCCACATTACAAGTAGCCCACGATACCCTCAAGGCAATGCCGAGGCAGAACGTGCAGTTCAAACGATCAAAAGCCTCTTGAAAAAAGCAGATGACCCCTATCTGGCCTTGCTTGCGTACAGGGCTACCCCTCTTGAAAACGGGTACAGCCCCGCTCAGCTTCTAATGGGGAGGAGACTCCGCACGAGGGTTCCCATCCTTCCTGTCCTGCTTAACCCAGCCATCCCCGACCGAGAAGCCATCATCCAGAAGGAAGATGAGAAGAGGACAAAAGATGCACAACGCTACAACACGCGACATCGTGCACAGAACCTCGTCAGACTCAACCCGGGACAGTGTGTGTGGATTAAGGACCAAGGAGCGGAAGGAGCCATCATCGAAAGACATGCTTCCCCACGATCATATCTGGTAGAGGGACCTCACGGGACCATCAGACGAAACCGGCGTCATCTCATCCCAATGAGGTCCTCGCCTGAGCAGAGTGGCTGTGATGCAGCGGAGCAGTCTTCGGGAAGCGATCCAGAAAGTCCATCAGCGGGACCACTACAGCACAATCTTCCAGAACCACCACCCACTCCTACTACCAAGACCAGGTTTGGGAGAGTCGTGGTGAAACCAACCAGGTTGGACTTGTGATTTTCTTTTTTTTCACCCTTTTTCCCCCTACTTTCAGGCTCTGCTTGCAGGGTTGTTCGTTAAAAAAAAAAAAAAAAAAAAAAAAAAAAAAAACGGGGGTGGGTGTATTCCGAATATTGAGATGTACTTGTACATGCTGTTCTGTTTGTCCATACAATGTTCAGCCCATTACAGAGCATAGAGGAGGATCAGTTATGATGGACCATCAAGTTATTGTTCTCAAATGGATTGTCTCAAATATGTTTGTTTTTCCTATGCGATCCCTTGTCACAGTCTGAGGGACGAGCAGACCTTTCAACCACGAGGCAGAATAATCCTCAAGGTCTGTTGAATCATTGGTAGTCTATCCAATGATTCTAGAAAGGGGAGATGTGGTGTGATTGTTGACAAGATCAGTGGCGCTGGGCGATGACGTCAGCAGGAGGCGCCAAGGACCAGCAGGGGGAGTGACTGGGAAGAAGGACAGCATTGGAGGCTAAATAAAGAGTTACCCACGTTAACGCACAGCTGGACTCACGTGTGCCTTATTTGACAACACGACATTACCTACATAACTTATCTGTATTTTAGCCACTTAGCTCCAGTTTTTTTGTGATTACATCATATTACCCCCTCTCACACTCCGTTTGCATTGTATTCGAGTTCGCTGACGAAGCCTCTTGGATAGGAGGCGAAACGTCCGAAACCTTCACATTTGTACAGATGACGGCTGAAGAAACCTTCTCATCGATTGTATTCGAGATAAGTAGTCTTTTACCAACCATTCTTTCTTATTTATCCAGTTAGATTCTTACTAACACTATTTTTTTCTGTATTTTTGTCATTCAGCTACTTAACGCCATATTTTTCTAGGTGAGGCCTGGCAACTGCCCAGTGGACTGGTGATGGGAAAAAAATTGCAATGTTTGTCGGTGATCTTCTATCCAAATTAAATTTGCTTAATGAACACAACAAATAGAAATTGCAACCATTATAGCAGTGCAAAATAATTCAATGCCTGGCTGAGGCGTCCGTTTTTGTAAGAGCACTAAACCGGACGATCCTGACACTGGTGAGATAATGAGATCTAAATCAATTTTCTCAGGAATAGCGGTCTATTTTGTGCCCACGTGTTATTATATGATTGCGTTGTTATTCAGTGCCAACCATGTTGTCAAAACAACTAACGTGTGTAGCCAAGTGCTTGGGTGAGCAGCAGTATAGCCATACTACCATCCTACTTTTCTATTTTAGCCACACAGCTCATTACTTACCCTGCTTCTTTTGTATTTTTCCCAATGGACTCAATGCCTACCCTATTATCAGGTATTGCAGCTGCTTTCAAAAAAAAAAGCAGTGGCTAACCGCCTTTGTATTTAGTGGACATGTCTGTCAAATGTAAATAGGAATGCTGTGAGTTCATTTCATTCCCTGCCAATCCGCCCAATTAATCTGGAAGACAATACTCCCAAATGTACCAATCGGCTGCTTGGAAACGCTCCAATGGCAAAGTAACCATCGATGCGGTTTGAGCCAATTTGTATTCCTACTCAATAGATGTTAAGGTAAACAGTGAACATAGAAGGTAGCCCTGCGTGGCGCAGAGTTAGATTTGGCTCAGGTGACCAGGGACCAAGATGCTGGCTAGCATACGTGGTCTTTGGTCCCTGAACCTGCCAGATGTGATCCATCCATGCCTGTTCACGACAATTTCCCCTCCCGTCCCAAATGCAGTTTTGCCTAATAAACACAGTTGCTCTTTAAGCAGTGGAGGTTGGTGGCGAGGGGGCGGGGGGTGTTTCTGGGTGGGTGGCCTCATGTGTCAGAGTTGCACTTGGCTGCATCCTGGCACCGAGTGCCATCAAAAGTGGAGAGACACCTGTGAATACCAATGCTTCCCACTTCCTAAGCTGAACCTGCAAAGAGTGATAGGATGCGTCGGCCTGCAGATGACCTCCCGAAGCCACTTTAGAAATGCATCCGCTCCCTAAGGTTAAAAGAAGATGGAAGCGGAAACTATGTTGAAGGCACACCAAAGTTCATCGTCAGAAAAGAGACTGAGGAGCATCCCACCCGTGGCGGGAGTGAATGAATTGGTGAAATTTGGGAAAGATATTCTTGTGTTTTTTTTTGCGCTTTTATGGGGAATGTAAAAGTAATTTTCTGCAATTTTCATCCATCACAGTAGTGATCCGCCTGCCCGGCACAAAACATGCTGGTAAAATGACAAAATAGAGGTCCAGTCTGGCAAGGTAAAATTTACTCAGATATACCAAAGAGCTCGTGACTGAAAACTAAAATTACCACAGAACTGTTTAAGTATAATCCCAAACTTTCAATAAAGACGCTACTCGGATACAAAAGCTGTTCCTCTGGGAATGAAACACCATTGACTTTCCAATAATCAGCTAGCCCCTGAGCTAAAAACACTTTTGATTCTCTTTAGATTACTTCTCTTCTTTCATGACCTCTAATCCCCACTAATAGTTCATTTCCAGCGCCATCGCAGGCCGGCTAATCGGAAATAGCCACAAGGCACACCGCGCGTGTCCCACTGAGCAATGTGAATGTAGCCACATGGGGAAACAACAACAATGGAATGCCCCAAAAAACTATCATGAACAGAATACAAAAGCTTTTCAAGATCAATCAATCCACGTTTCATCAGTGTTGTCAAGCCCGGTTCAGCTGCAGCAGCTCGCGGAGATGACATTGATGGGTATATTTCACAATCTTGCGTCAATTGAGGGAAAAAAAAGTTTTACTTTGTCAGAAGACAAACAAAAGAAGTGACTTACATCAGGTACCGAGTTATGGCTTCTCAAGAATTCAAGAGATCTTCCGAGGTTTTGTCTGGACTGGAACTTTTCTTCAGTTGAGAATGATATTTGCCTCAATGATTAGGAATTGGAAATATATTATTTTAAAATTTGCAAATTTAGCATCATTATGGAGAATTCAAGAGTGTTACTGTTGTTTGTCGCATTATGCCCATTGGGAATAATATGCAACTAATCAATTCACTCATTAATTGATTATTTAAGATTAATTAATCATGTTTTCTCCCACCCCATTAAAACTGACCAAAAAAAAACATAAACAGTCATTCATTTTCCCAAACGTCTATCAAGGCAACAGAATCAGATGCGCTAATGTGCTTATGTTAAAGTAGTGAAATGTTTGCAACGTCACCACACAGCACAGGCATGTGTAAGTGTGGAGCAAACAACACGTAAGCGTGGAGCAAACAAGCAGATAAATGGCAACATGTTTCTCGATTACAGTTGACATGAAAGATAATTGACGCGGATTGACTTTGAGCATCTGAGCTGTACAGTACTGGACTTCCTGGATTGTGCCGTGGAGCTGTTTGAGGCTTTGGTGGCTGGCAATAATTTCTTCTGCGCTTCAAATACCTTTGAAATCTCGTAAGGTGAAAGTAACATGCTTGAAGCATTGCTTTATCATTTCACAAGAATGAAAATCATCCATGTTGCATCGATAATTTTTATTTAATTTTATTGCTGTGTCAACAGGTTGAGTTTTCCACTCTTATCTCAGGAAATTCGTCATGTGACGAGATCACCTCACAAAAGCGAAAGCGTGGCAGTGCTACAAAATATCCTCTCTGATATTTTTGACCTTATTTTATTATTTTAATCAGGCTGCCAAAGCCTTCTCAAGCATGTAATCGGGTTTGGGCGTGTCCATCCTCTTTCTCCTATGTTTGATGATAAAGGTTGCACTCGGCAAGAGGAAGCTTTAGTCGACTCCTTATCATGCCAGTGTTTTGTTTTTTGTTTTTTTTATCACACCGAGGTGACTCACCACGGAGGACTTTCATGCCTCTTTTGACGTGTCTAGGAAACCGCGGGTGACTCCGTGAAGCGTGCATCTTGAGAGGTGGGGGAGGTCCAAAAGCAGCTGAAACAAAGCATGTCGGCAGCGGGCCGGCAATCCAGTCAGCGGGGGAGGGCTGGCAAGACTTTAATCCTGGCCACAGTGCTGATAAATGCGCGCCAGAGTTTCATTCTTACCGCTGTGCTTGGCTGGCAAATTATGATGGAAATCCTACGTAAGGTCCATTTGATGTCAAAGCCAAAGATGGATAATGACTCCCGGCGCTGGGCTTGTCCAGGGGCCAAATTGTTGGCCCGGTAGGTGCATGTTGTCATGGTTCCATGTAGGAAGTTTCAAAACTAGTGCTGGGGGTCACTTAAGGCCACAAATAAGAATTCAACTGCAAGTGCTGACAATTCGAAATGAAACAAATTGTTTCACATTAAATGGTACCGATTTACTGTACAACAATTTTTGAACGAAGTTTCCAAAAAGTGGTTCTAAGCTGTTTATTGACATGAATTAATATAAATGGAATTACAACCTGGTCGCAAAAAGAACCACATAATTATATTATATTATATTATATTATATTATATTATATTATATTATATTATATTATATTATATTCGTCTGATAGCTTAATGCTAGCTTACGTTCATGATCATAGGCACTATGTTGACGTGCAATAAAAGCAACCGATTGAAACGCAAATGGCGCAAGAGCGCACGGAGAGATACAATCGGACAGCACCCAGAGGCATAATATTTCTCCTCCCGGAAGAACAACAAATATTAGTGCCGCTCTAAAGAGAAGAGATGAAACGTCTATCCAAATGGATGTCTTTTACTGCTTCCATATGGTCATGATCTGGTTGGCGACCAACGGGGGGCGCTGTCGGCCCCGCCTGCACCTGCACAGGTGCTGGTCGTTTAATCACTGACATTTAAAAGGACACCCGGCACGACCATAAGGGTCGGTTCATTGTTTGCTGCTTGTTTGCTGCAAGCATTGTGTATGTGTTTGTTTAACCTTGGCGGACTTTTACTTTTGGTCTTCTTTTGCTACTTTGTATTTTTTCCATTCAGATGATTTTTATGTTTTACATTTTGTTCCTGCTGACCTTTATTTTAATACAATTTGTCAAACAACCTCCTGCTCCCTCCTGCCTGCTTTTTGGGATCCGCACCCGCCATCACCACCTCGCAAACCGTGACACATATGGAAAAAGGCCAGCACACCAGAAAAAAACGCAGCACGATAACCTTATAAATGCCGATTTAAGTTAAGACCTTGTATATCGAGGCACACAAGCATTGAGAAACTTTGCTCTGTGGCTTCCGTTCAAATCAAATTGTATTTTTCCCCAAAATTAGTCCCCATCGGCTCAACCATCTCGTTTAGCAATCAAGCAATCCCAAATCGGCGAGACTCACGATTTGCCAAAGTAAACCTTGAGGTGAAACAATGTCAAACAACTATCACGAAACAATGAATTTTATTTCACAAAGCCCATCCGAATATCAGGACGTGCTTTACTCAAGGGCAGCTGTCAGAGTAAAAAGAGAGTTTCTTCAGGTTACACCGGGCAGTAGACTGAAATGATGGTGAAATTCAATTAAAAAAGTGCATCCTTACCATGGGCTGCCGCCCTTTACGCCACACTTTATTTAGTGTGTGCCTTTTGAGAGTCTTTTGACACGTTACCTGTGAGTTGTTTAAGGCTTGTGTCAGTATGCTAACATTTGGACCTACCTCCCTCCATCCCTTCCTCCCTCTCTCCCTCCCTCCCACCGACTGACCTTATTTATATATTTATTTATTTAGTCTTTTGTATGTTTATTTATGTATTTATATATTTATGTATTTATTTATTCGTTTATTCGTTTATGTATTTTAGTTGTAGCTGAAGTGACATTTGCTAATGCAGATACTGAGTGTGAATGTGTGATAATGTTGACTTGCTTTATGACTTGCCCAACTCAGTGATGACATGATCCGCCTCGACATAAAATTTAGCAGAGAGTTGAAATGAGTTGCTCGATTTCACTCCCACTCCCAGACCCACGTCTGACATGTACCGAACCTGTGACAAGCTGCCATTATGCATCTGCAAGCTGGAGGGATGTCACTTCTTAAATACGAGGGGTCTGACTTAACCCTTACTGAATTTTAACATTGCGAGCGGCCATTTTCTCGTTTTCCCGCCAGCACTCCTGACCCGCGCTCGTCCGAAGCTTCACACGCTGAATGCACAAACGGCTATGGGCTGAGGTACTCGTCCGTCTCTTCTCCGCGTTACCACAACAACTGGCTGGTCTGGAGACCCTTTGTGAATCAGCTAGTTGAGACCTGTATCGCTTATTAGAAGCACCGGAATGTCGCTTTTATAAATACAGCCAAATACTTAATACATTAAGGAAGCAGATACTATAATAATACATGATTTGGAATTCTATCCATCTTTGCCTGTGTATCCAAAATGGTGTTTATGAGTAAAACAATGACTGCACTACAAGTAGTTTTTTTACGCATATTAGAATGTAGAATAGCGGAAAAATAAGATCAACTGCAATTTGGAAGATTGCCTTATTTGGCGGATGGTACATAGTGAGGACGATTTATTTATTTATTTATTTATTGCTGAATGTTCAAGTGGGAAAAGCAAGAACGTTTCGTGAACGGGCTTGCATTTGATGCGCTGCCATTGTATTCGCTATTTTTACACAAGTGGTACTTTGTTTTGACTGCTCAGTGAAATGATTTGTTCCATTCATGTCGCTGTGACGTGCTTTAGAAGAACCTTGTTCATGATTTCATTTCATGAAACGTGACAGTGCAGGTTCCGTGGCGTGGCTAATGCTGCCACTCTGTTCTTTTGATTGACAGTCGTCTCGGTGTCTGATATGACAAATTTGTCATCATTGGCTGAGAAAAGCCGCCCCAATACTTCCTCTCATCTCCATCCGACCTTCAAGTGGCGGCGGGGATATTTATGAGTCACCGATTCATACCGCAGTCGAGGATGACAAGATGTTTTTGAAATGCACTTACCAAGAAGCCAGATGGCTGAGTTGTTTCTACATGACTGACAGGAAAAGGGGGATGCAATTACAGCATTTTTTTCCATAGAATCCGCCCAAATATGTCAACATGATCTCATCTCAATGGAAATCAATGAATAATAAACACGCACGACGAAACCGGTGAGGTAGTCCAAAATCCACCTCCATGTGGGAATAATAGTATGAAAAGCAATCGCTGTTGAAAGCTTCACCAGCTTGATGAAAATTAAACGAGATGGCCTGGGTACATGTGATCTGATAGTGTCTCAGTGAAGCAGTATGTTGTTCGTTGCATGAGGTTATTCTGATTATTCCCGGAACTGCGAGCAATTTGTGCCTTCATACATCTCTGAATAAGGTTTTGAGCGAACATTGTTTTGTGTTTGTCACTTCCTGTTGAGCATTTAAAAAAATGAAACAAAGAATTGCAAGTTGTGTTTTAAGGTCTTTAGGTCAGTTAGCTTAATGCTCACTTAATGGGAAACGGCATAAACTGACTCGCAAATAGCATCTTAGTTTGGGACAATTATAAAAACCAAACATGTGTTTTCTTTATCCTCTGCGAAGAACCCTTATTGCTCTTCCCTGGGGGGTTTTGCCCAGCATCATTTTCATCAATGTCTTTTTTATACTGACCCCAAATGGCCACACCATGGACGCCAGAAGCGGTGCCAACAAAGCATCAAAAAGCCAATGAAAGATGCAAAATGGGCCCTCGACATCCTTTTTTTTTGGTAGTTTCATGTTTAAAATTCCATCACCGGCTTGAGAAGCTATTGTGGCAACAGCGTTGCGCTTTGCGTCATGCTTTGGTGCCTTCTGCCCTGATTATATAAATCTTTACAACTCCCCGGAGGAAACACACATACACACGCACACATACGACCTAACGACGTGTTTATCCTACCCACATCGGCAATCCCGGTCAACTCATGGATTCATGTCTTATCTCCCTTGTTGGATACCGTGTCCATGAAATGACGACGGACCGGATTTTCCCGAGGCCACTTCCATGAACCTTGCCTTGTAGTCTCAGCTCATTTGGCTGTGAGTGAATGTGTGTGTGTGAGTGTGTGTGTGTGTGTGTGTGTGTGTGTGTGTGTGTGTGTGTGTGTGTGTGTGTGTTTGTGTGTGTGTGTGTTTAGAAACACTTTCAGAGATCAGACTCATCTGGCATCCTTAATGGATTAATGTAATAATTATGTGGAACTTACAGCTCGTAGTTTCTTGTACTCCTTATAGTTGTGAAACTGGCAGACGATCATATCAATTCTAATTTGGATTGGGTCCAAATGCAAACCCATCTCCTTGAATCAGTGTCATGAAAATGCATGCATGAATGTAATCTAATATGTAGGTTAGCAATCACTGTAGATAAACAAAAAAACATGAAAAACTTGAATTGTTATTATTATAGATATATTTTTTTATTTGTAGATGAGACGAGAAAAGGGAATTTATGTTGTTGACAATTTTTTGGTGAATTTATTGGATTGGATGACCCTTTATTAGTTTCACAGTGGAGAAATTAACATTTAACAGCAGCAACGTTATGAAAGGAAGAGTAAAGAAAAGAAAGAAGTAGAAAAAAACAAATACACGAGCTGCTGGAAAGGCAGCTATATATATATATATGAAACATTTGTTTTGGCTGTGCACTGTACCAAGTTGTGTTCACTGCCGCAATGATGCAAATGTCCATTCCTCCCTTTGCACTTCTAGAAAAACGCGAAAACAAGTAAAACGGCACCGGCGAATGTAAAACCGCTATTTGCGTCAGACTCAAAAACTCCCCCCATAATGCCCAACTCCTATTTTTATTTCAAAAATAGCTTTGAACATGCATACAGGTTTTTGACAACCAGTGCAATATAGACATAGGTGTGAATTTTCACATCCAACATTCACTTGTGCGGTTTAGCAATTAAATTAAATTAAATTAAATTAATTTTTTTGATAAATTAGATAAAATTAGATTAGATTGAGTATGAAATGGGGGTGGCTGTAGAAAAGGCAAAAGATGCCCCCTCGTGGGAGGGAAAAACATTGCTGGAGGTCTGACCAACGCTTTATCAAGAAAAACCAAAACCCGAACAAATTCGGGAATGGCGCTCCACGTCATATTTTCAATTCCCGAATAAATTCAGGAATGGCAGTGAATGAGTTAAAATCCCTTCCCAATCTTTTTTTAACTGCAAACTCCCCTTTCACAAATTGAATTACACATTTCTACTTCCTGGAAACGGGCACTCTCCGCCACTCTCGTGCTCGCCGTTACACAGTGTAAATCATCTGGATTGGGAAGAAAAACAGGTCAGGCCATCTTGCTGCCGTGTTTGTCTCATCTGCGACCAGTTGATTGTGTGCCACTGGAAGGTTCTCACATGAATGCTTTACAGCGATGCTTGCACATCCGACATGTCACTTAGTACTCGGGGCGTATTTGTGCCCGACAGTATGGACACCCGCACACACACGGATTTGAATCGTCACTGGCATGTGTAATTTCTCCGTTTGCTGATGAAGTGCTGCAAAAACACAGACACTTTTTAAACCAACGTGTCAAAGTCATTTTTTGGCAGTAGGCCACATATAGTTACGGTTTCCTCTCGGGGCTCTTATGAATTTAGGGAAGCCATTAGAATGTTTAATTCCCTCCACGTATTACATGTAGGGTGCACAATAAATTAACAAAGAACTAGTTTTCAAATTAGTAAAAATAATGACTGTTATTGTGGTTTACATGGGACAATTACAGGGGAAAGTTTGGTTCCGAGTTTAGCAAGCATCATGGAATTTCTTGAATTAAATTTGGCCTATGGGTCTTCACTTTGACACCTGTGCTTTAAACAGAGCAATACAATGATATGACCCTAACCAGTTCCTGCCTTTAAACTCCTCTGATAATATTGACGATGGATGTTTTGATTTCAAGGAAATACACCCGAAGCCTTCCGCTAACAACCCAGGCTAAAGCGAGCTCATCGCAGACATACAACGCAAGTCTCTCTCAGTCGAGCTGCAGCTTCAACATGCCTATTTCTCTCGAGACTGTGGCATCCCGGCGCATGCAAATAAGTGAGATTTTCAGGAACAAGCTCTCAGGAAAAACAAGATTTTTTTTCTTCGATTTTGTGAACCGTGACTATTGCAAGATTGCGGCATTATTTGACAGACATCAACCTCCCCCACCTCTCCCCACCCTCCAACACAAACTGACAAAGAAAAGCTGTCAGATAAATGTCTCTGAGTTTTTTTTCCTAGCTCTTAGGAGCATGGCATGCACATACCCGCACACCCACTTTAGCCCTGATGTTTGGTGAATAAACGAGAGATGAAAAGAACACTCTTGTTTTACCGAATATGAAGGCTTTCATTAAATGCTGCTTTTTCTCCCTCCCCCATGACCCACAGTTGTCGGTTTGACATCATTCAAAGAGCAGATGAATGATGTCGGAGTGAGAAGCTACCTACTCAGTATTTGCAATTAATCAAAAGACAACTTTCACAAGGACCATGTAATGCCCTCCGGGGGCCCGAAGGTCTGAATGGCTCAGAATGCAGATGCTAGCACGATTTGATGTTATTGTTAAGTTGAGTACAACTTCACGGGGGTTTTAATGCCTGGCATATTCATTACAAACCTCAAGAGATCATCACCCGACTCCATTTCAGGAAATGCTTCATATTCAGCTCTCAAATGTCTTGATAAATAATGCACCAGAACTTCAAAAAGCCTTTTGGACGCATACAAGTGGGAAGAAAATGTCTGAAACATGTCCAAGATTCATTTTGTCTCAATATTAGCTATAAATGTGAAATTTCTCAGGGTGAGAGTTTTGTGGGGGTGGGGGTGGAGGCGCACCCGCAATGAATGAATCAAAATCAGAATCAGGAAGCCTTTAATCGTCCCACAATGGGGAAATTTGCGGTCCACAGCAGCAATTTGAAAGGGGGTGGGTGGGTGAGAAGATAAAAAACAAGATATTCTAAGCATAATAAAAATGTCAGAAGACTGAGGTTTATACTGTAACAGTGCAAGAGTGTTTCATAAAAAACTGTACATAGTGCAAGTATTAAAAAAAGCATATTCATATATGTAGCTGTATTGTATCAACATAAGGTGGCTGTTCTATTTCCAGTAAGAGTCCAGTTTTTTTTCATTCACATGTGATTATTAAGAAGCCTGACAACAGTCGGTAGGAACGAGTGGCGGTATTTCTACTTCTTAAAGCGCGGATGTATCAGTCTTTGGTTGAAGCAGCATCCCAATGGTGAGCAGGAAGTGGTGGGGAGGGCCGCCCATCATTATATGGTAGATGGTAGATTATCAAACCGTTTTCCATATGTAAGGCGCACCGGATTATAAAGCGCAACTTCAAAGAATGAAATATTTTTCAAATATAATATATAAATATATTAAAGTTTTCCAAATATTAGGCAAACCACATTATAAGGCGCTACAATAGACACCTTTATTTTCCTCTCAGGTTCCATCAATGAAGGTCATAAATCACGGCGGACTGCATTGAGACATTTTGTCGACTGTCCTTTGCCGGATGTCTTTTGTTTGTCCCCGCGCATCTTGGCAAATTGCCATTATTAATGGTACCAATAAATAAATAAATAAATAAATAAATAAATAAATTATGTAGCCCTCATTACATGATGTTGTTCCCCGGAAAACAAGTCAAAGGCCTGCGATACTACTAATATGTGCCAATTAAAAAAAAACGTCTTTTTTTTACAATTTCAGACCTTAAAAATGGACCTGGGTCAATGTGTGTTCTCTCTTAGTGTCACTTTGGGCTACAATATTATCATATTTTCTGGTGAATAAGGCGCACCCAAAAGCCTTGGTTTTGTTGAAAAGATGACCCTGCACCTTATAGTCCAGTATGCCTTATATGTAAAGTCATATTGAGCAACAACATGTCTTGCATTTACTGTCAGCAGTCACTGACTTCGTTCCCCTCACCCCTGTAGAAACATTCGTCCGAGGTCCATACATACCCGGATATATAGAACAATGTTTCATTTCAATAATGTCTCAATATTAGTTTGAAAGGTGGAATTATTTTCTTGATGATGTCAAATTGTTCAATTTTTGGCACAATGGTTAGAAATGGAAAAATTGGTGGGTTTTTTTTTGCTTCTTTTTATATTCAGTGTCTCAGGAAAATATTCCATGACAACTTTGAAGGAACAAAACATTTCGAATAAGGAAGATTGGTCATTTCTGAAAAATATATTTATTATTGTCTTGTGATCAACTCTGATAAAACCCTGGCGTATTTTTGAACGCAAATAAATTAAGACATTACCACACATTATACTATTCTGCAATTTCTATTTTTGTGTTAGATATCTCAAAAGGAAAATTCTGGCAACATCTGACTGCTTTGTTGACATTTCCTTTTTTTGCACAACCGCCTAATGGATATTTAAAATGTAACCTCATCCTCTACTGTAACGTCTTATAATCCGGTGCACCTGATTAATGGAAAACATTTGAAACACGTCATTCATTGAAGGTACGCCTTATACACCGGAAAATACGGTATTTTAAAATTTCTGTGCTGTTGCAACTGGCGGCGTCCATCCATCGTTGACATAACCGCACCGAAGCATGCACCTGACAGCATTTTCAGACGAGTGTTTCAATGCTGTTGTTTAAACAATGTCCTCTTGATTAAAAAAAGTTACCCCTGTTCATGCTCTAATTGCGAGGAAAGCGTGACCTTTGCTGCAGCTTGCGTTCCGCACACTGTGCCCCGTTTTAGTCAGGGGCGCAACGGGAGATACGGCTCGTTTGGCAAGAGCGGCAATTATAGCGCGTAAAATTCATGACGTGACCGCGATTGGCTTTGCGTGGGAAGAGCGAGCCGGCACGGAGCAGCCTGCAAAACCATTGCGACTCCTGCGGATGTGAAGCATCTTGACGAGTGCATCACCCGTGCAATTTGCTCTTTTGAAAAGTCCCTATCCCCGCTCCCTCATCCCTTCCCTGCACAAATTCTTCCACTGACAAAACTATATCCTGCTCCCCACCCACAATGTTGAACCAAATGGACCTTTAAATACCGTATTATCCGGTGTATAAGGTGTACCAAGCCTTCATTTTCCTGAAAAGACAACCCAGCTCCTTCTAGGCTGGTGAACCTAAAAAGGGAAGTAATATTGAGCCACAAATATTTAAAAAAAATAATAAATGCATACAATTCGTAAAATTCGCTAAATTCAGAACATTTGTAAAATCGTAAATTGTGTAAAATGTGTACAATCTGGAAACGTTTTAACAATTGTAAAACTTAGAAAATTCATTTCTTTATTTTTAACAAATTTACAAATTTTGCAAATTTTGCAAATTTAACATATTTTGAAATTTTTAAACACTTTATGTAATCTACAAAATGTACACCATTTTGCAAATGTACAAATTGTACACATTGTTCATTTTACACAATTAAACATTTTGTAAGTTTTGTCAATTTTGTACATTTTGTAAATGTTGTAAATTGTATACATTTTGAGTAATTTTTAATTTTTTTAAATTTTTGTGTGTGTAATGTGTCAACATTTTAAATTTGGACAAATTGTTGATTTTGTTGAATTTGCAAACTTTGGAAAATGTTTACAATTTGCCGCGATGCCACCTTCGCCAAGGCCAGATGACAGAGGAATGGTAAATGACTCACCTCAATGACAGCGCCAATCAAAAGTGAGCACTCTTCTCAAGAAATGCTTGACAAACGCATTTCCTGCCAACGCAACACCATCAACGAGTTCCGGCTCGCAACTTTGCGTCGAGTGCGGAGGATCAGTTCAGGTTTAGCCGTTCAACTTGACTCGGGAGATAAGAGCCCTCGAGGCCGCGGGTTTAATCAACATCCTTTAATGAGTGCATTAAGGATGCGCTCATGTCATGGACAAGCTTGTTGACGATCTACAGGAGGGCCACGTGTGGCTTTGTGCGGTCGGCTCTTTTGTCTTTGCCTCCTTTTTGTTTACCCAAGCTGGGATGTAAAGCCAAAAGACACTTGTTTTTCCTCAAAATGCCCTGATTTACACATGTTAATAATGATATTGATTGATGTGGAGACACGGACTATTTCGAGTTTTTACTGTCAATAAAGATTTTAAAGTTAAAAACTGATCAAGATCAGTATGCTGAGCATTGTTAAAGGCAAAGATAAGGTAGAGGACAATATATCCGAGATGTAACTTCATCTGTCGCTTACAAAACTCTCAGACAGGTAAGCCAGGTTAGCAAAGTGGTTGACCCATCATGATGTTCAATGTTTTAATTCAAAAGATAACAAGACACACTAGTCTATCTATCTAGCCATCCATCCATCCATCCATCCATCCATCCAGCCAGCCAGCCAGCCAGCCAGCACGCCAGCCAGCCAGCCATACAGCTATTTATCAATTTTTAGATTTATTTACAACTGGTTTACATTTTCATACGATCACTGCTCCCATTCTACTGAGAAACCCATCCTTTTGCCATCACAATTATACCTCGTGTGTCCCGTTAACCTGCTATGCATGTTTTTGGAACGTGGGAGGAAAACCAGAGTATCCAGAGAAAGCCCAAGAAGGCCCGGAGAGAACATGCGAACTCCACATTCCACCGGAATTGAACCCTTCAACTCTGCATGATTAATTTTCGAAATCCGACAACTCGCCGGTGGCAAAAGGATGACTTGAGTTGTCATGGTGCGCAGGTGGTTGACTTGCCATTTCTTCTTCTTCTTCTTTTCCTTTCGGCTTCGCCACAGCGAATCAATATCCTCCATCTATCCCGGTTTTGTGCATCCTCTTCTCTCACACCAGCTACCTTCATGTCCTCTTTGACCACATCCATAAACCTCCTCTTCGGTCTTCCTCTCAGTATCCTGGCTGGCAGTTCAAGGCTCAGCATCCTTCTCCCTATATAGTCACTCTCTCTCCTCCGGACATGTCCAAACCATCTCAGTCTGGCCTCTCTGACTTTCTCTCCAAAGCCTCTAATATGAGTTGTCCCTCTAATGTACTCATTCCTGATCCTATCCAACCTGGTCACTCCCAAAAGAAAACCTCAACATCTTCAGCTTTGCTACCTCCAGCTCTGCTGCCTGCCTTTTCTTCAGTGGCACCGTCTCCAGTCCAAACATCATAGCTGGTCTGACCACGGTTTTATACACTTTTCCTTACATCCTAGCTGGAACCCTTCTATCACACATCACACCTGACATTTTTCTCCAGCCGCTCCAGCCTGCCTGGACACGCTTCTTCACCTCTTTTCCACACTCTCCATTGCTCTGGACAGTTGACCCCAAGTACTTAAAATCCTCCACCTTCTTTATCTCTTTCCCCTGTAGCATCACTCTTTCACTTGGATCCCTCTCATTCACACACATATATTCCGTCTTGCTGCGACTGATCTTCATTCCTCTCCTTTCCAGGGCATCTCTCGTTTCTCCGCCACCTGTTCCCCGTTCTCGCTACAGATCACAATGTCATCTGCAAACATCATGGTCCAAGGAGATTCTTGTCTAACATCGTCCTTCAACCTGTCCATCACCATAGCAAACAAGAAGGGGCTCAAAGCTGTGCCTGGTGGAGTCCCACCTCCACCTTGAATTCCTCAGTCATACCGACAGCACACCTCACAACTGTCTTACAGTTATGATACATGTCTTGCACCGCTCTGACATACTTTTCCGTCACTCCAGACTTCCTCATGCAATGCCACAACTCTTCTCTGTGCACCCTGTCATACGCTTTCTCCAGATCTACAAAGACACAATGCAATTCCTTCTGACCTTCTCTGTACTTCTCTATCAGCATTCTTAAAGCAAACATTGCATCTGTCGTACTCTTTTTTTGGCATGAAGCCATACTGCTGCTCACAAATGTTCACTTCTGCTCTTAGTCTAGCTTCAACTACTCTTTCTCAGAGTTTCATTGTATGGCTCATCAACTTTATTCCTCTGTAATTAGTACAACTCTGCACATCTCCTTTGTTCTTAAAAATGGGCACGAGTACACTTCGTCTCCATTCTTCAGGCATCTGTTCACCATCTAAGATCTTGTTGAATAACCCAGTCAAGAACACCACCGCCACCTCTCCAAGACACTTCCATACCTCGATTGGTAAATCATCAGGACCAAGTGCCTTTCCCCCTTCATCCTCTTCAGCGCCCTCCTCACTTCATCCTTGCTAATGCTTGCTACGTCTTGGTCCACAACAGTCACGTCTTCTACTCTTTGTTCCTTCTCATTTTCCTCATTCATCAATTCTTCAAAGTACTCTTTCCATCTTGCCATCACACTACTGGCACCTGTTAAAACATTGCCATCTCTATCCTTAATCACCCGAACCTGCTGCAGGTCCTTACCATCTTTGTCTCGCCAGCCTGTAATGATCAGTCTCACCTTCCTTGCTGTCCAGCCGAGCATACAAGTCATCATAGGCCTATTGTTTGGCCTTTGCCACCTTTACTTTAACCGTGCGCCGCCTCTCCTTGTACTGCTGTCTACTCTCGTCCGTCCTCTCAGTGTCCCACTTCTTCTTTGCTAACCTCTTTCTCTGTATACACTCCTGCACCTCCCCATTCCACCAAGTCTCCTTATCTACCTTTCTTCCACTCGATACACCAAGTGCTTTCCGACCTGAGTCTCTGATTATGTTCGCTGTAGTTTGCCAGTCATCTGGAAGGACCTCTTGCCCACCCAGTGCTTGTCTTACCTCCTTCCTAAATGTCATGCAACACTCTTCCTTTTTCAACTTCCACCATTTTGTCCTCACTTCAGCCTTTGGTTTCTCTTCCTCACTGCCAGCGTCATCCTACACACCACCAACCTATGCTGTCTGGCTACACTCTCACCAACCACTACTTTGCAGTCACTGATTTCCTTTAGATGGCGCCGTTGACACAAAATGTCCATGTCCAAACCTGCCCATCACCTCCTCATCATCTTTGTTTCCTGCGCCAACATGTCCATTGAAGTCTCCACCAATTACAACCCTCTCACTTCTCGGGATGTTCTGTATGACTTCATCAAAGTCCAACGAAAATTTCTCCTTCTCCGCCAGCTCACATCCTACTTGTGGGGCATACCCACAAACAACATTGAACATCACGCCTTCAATTTCTAGCTTCAGACTCATCATTCTATCTGATACTCTTTTCACTTCTAAGACATTCCTAACAAACTCCTCTTTTAAGATAACCCCAACTCCATTTCTCTTTCTATCTTCACCATGATGGAACAACTTAAATCCTGACCCTAAGCCTTGCTCCCTTTCCACCTGGTCTCCTGGACACACAGTATGTCTACCTTCCTTCTCTGCATCATGTCAACCAGCTCTCTACCTTTACCTGTCATTGTTCCTACATTCAAAGTTCCTACTCTTAGTTCTATACTCTTGGCGTTCCATTTCTCTCTTTTCCTCCGGGCACACCTCCCTCCTCTCCTTCTTCGACCAACAGTAGTCCATTTTCCACTGGCACCCTGAAGGTCAACAGTACCATTGGCGGCCGTAGTTAACCCGGACCTCGACCGATCCGGTATGGGATTCATAGGTTTGATTCGCATATTTGTTTTGGCAATTTTTTTTACGTCGGATGCCCTTCCTGACACAACCCTCTGTATTTATCCGGGCTTGGGACCGGCACAATAAGACACTGGCTTGTGCCCCCTTGTGGCTACATTGCCATTTGTGCGGCACAAATTACTTTTACCAGATGGGGGAGAATTGAAGTCATTAGCCTCCTGTTTTTTCTGCTTTACATACTTTAAATCCACCAAAACAATGTGACGATTGAAAATGAGTTTCTTTCTCACCTTTTTGTGTGCCCTGGCAGGATATCTGACTGTCACCATTGAGCCGCTACCTCCCGTGGTCGTGGGTGAAACCGTGACCCTCAAATGCAACTTCAAGACGGACGGGCGTCTGCGGGAAATCGTTTGGTATCGGGTAAGTTCAGCGCCAATTATAAAGATGTTCAACTCAAAGTGATTAATCTATTGTTAAAAATGATCGAAATGATCATTTAAGAATCCAGCAATCGTGAAAACATCTGCTATTATTTTAGAAAACAATGAACAATCCACTAACTAAATCACCCTCAACAATATTTCATATCAATCTCTCTTGTGTGATATGGTTTAATTGTTGTATATTTAATAATTTTTTAATAATTTAAAATTTACCAAACAGAAGACAAATCGTCTACAAATTAATATATTACTAATATAAAGCTAGCATAAGCACTGTAAACAAGGCAACGTTAGCACAGCGCTATATTACTAGCTTAATTTATTTGTAACGGATTGGTGGACTATTACACAAAATGTTATTGTTTTGAAGACAAATCAAAACAAGGCAATGACCTAAACTAAAGCGAAGAAATGTCTGCTTCGCATGTCAAACCGCCTTTGTGGTTGTTTTTTTTATTTGTCCGCCATCTCTTAAGGAAACTCTCAAGGTTGTGTCCCCCCCCCCCCCCCCCATTTTTGACACCTTGTTAGGCGCTCCTGCTGAGTCTCATTCGTTGTTTTCTCTCGGGCCGCGAGAGTAGGCCAGAAAATGATTTTTTTTTTTTGCTATTTTTTTTTCCTATAAATCGTTGTACTCACGTGTTACTGATTACAAGTCAAACCGATATTTTTAACAAACGTGACAAAGGTATTTGATCTGATTTTTATCCCCCACCTCTGAGTGATTTAAAGGACAACCGACGTCTTCGGACAAGTTGCGTCCATAATTTGTAAAATGGCTTCAAATGACTTCTACTGAGCGTATTTTACAAAGATTCCACCACATATAGCTATATTTTACGTTTTAAGACTCGCGCTGAACATTCCGGAAGTCTTGTTTTTGAGTTGGTGACGAGTCCTCACGTTACGTCACTGAAGGAACGCCCCTGACCGAAAAAAGGACACATTGTAGCAGTCCTTCCGTCACGTCAATGCATTTTGCTGTACTTGTTTGGTCTGAAAACTGTTGCACCAAAAAGAGGCAGAAGAGGGCGACAAAGCTCCGTGTAAGGTATTAATCAGCAAGTGGAAACGGGCTGATTAATTCCTTACACGGAGCTTTGTCGCCATTTTCTGCCTCTTTTCTGGGACGCTACATTGCAGTCCAGTTGCCTCAAAATGACACGGAAGGACTTCTTTAATCAATTGCAAACATGTATGCTTTCCTCTTCAGAACTATTTGAATCATATTCATAACTGGATGAGTAACAAGAAAGCATATTCTCTGAATCTGAAGCCATTGTTTTGATTTTCCAGCAAGGCAAGACGTCTTGGGGTGACACCACGAACAAGGGGGAGGGACCTTCTGAAACTGGCCACTTCCGGGTTCATTTTTTTTGCAGATTTTGGACAGTTTAAGTCATTTTTATTGGTGTTTTGCATTTGAATAAAAATATCATACTGCGTGTTTTGGGTATTTTAGATGCTATAAAACGTTTTTCTGATGTCAGTTAAAAAACAAAAAAGTGACGTCGGTTGTCCTTTAAGGTTGATGTTAAAAATGACCGGCAACACACAAGCGACTGTCACGACCATTCCACCGCTGATGGGAGTTTTATTGGTGTTTTGCATTTGCTATGCTCCTGGATGCTATAAAACGTTTTTCTGATGTCAGTTAGGAAACAAAAAAGTGATATCGGTTGTCCTTTAAAGGTTTCATACGGATTTTTACTGCGAAAAAGGAAGTTAATCTCCCATGTGGCAGTTCCTCTCTGCCATGTCAAATCTCAGACTTTTACTTTGGGCTGCTGCATGGGAGGCATCCCTGGCTGTTGCCGCCGTAACTTAATAGTTCACAGCTGGCGATTTGACGCTTATTAAAATCCTCAGCGGTTTACTATGCCGTCTAACTGCTGCCAGTAATTAAATTTCAGTTAGGGAGGCGAAGAAGAAGAAGAAGAAGAATAGAAGAAAAAAATAGAACAGCGTATGGCTCTAGTTTATTTTGGGCCGTAAACCCACTGCATGAAATTAATACGCGTGTGTTGGCTGATATGCGGCATCTACATTCTTGCCTTTATGACTTCATCTCCTCAATAACACCAACACGGATTATCTGTCAAAACAGCAGGCGTCTTAATGAGGCTTGTGAGCGCTTCGTGTGAAATAAGACGAACGTCGTCGTTAAAGTTGAGGCTGGGTCTTTGACTTCTTACCTTTTTCGTCAGAGCGACGGTGGTTGAATTATTTTTTACACTTACGACCTAAAATATTGCCAGAAGAGTTAATAAAGCCCAGTCCTGCCACAAATAACCATACCTGCCAGTAATTGATGTCCTTCTTTTTTTTAATATAATTGCCCATTATCCAAAGTATGATCCCAAAACACTTAAATATCATTTCAAAACTCATCTCTCATAACCCAAATAAAAATAAATTGCTTCCAGAAAATGATTTTTAAAAACTGCACAGGAAAAGCGCCTGACGACGTACATGCAACCAAGACTTACTTTTAGCTTTTTCAACACGGGCTAAATTTTGATGATTCCTGACATGCAGTTTCATTCAGCTACCCTTCGTTTTTTCTTTTTTTTTCGTGACGTGAGAGCAAAAAACAACACATAGAATAAAAAATTGAGAAACGTGCACTGAATCTTCAAGTCAAGTCACCTCCATCGTCAAATATGCCCTCTGTACAACATACAGCACAGATGACATTTATTTCCTCTCAACTGCAGCGCAAACATTCAGCAGATTCAATCAGAATCAGAATAATCTTTATTGCCAAGTATGTAGAACACACAAGGAATGTGTTTCCGGGAGAAGACGCTGCACTAGTATCATCATCAAAAAATTGCCAAGTGGCACTATACAGTTCCATTTGGGCATCTGTTGAAAGAGTTCAGAGTTCAAAGAGTTAATGGCTTGGGGGAAGAAGCTGTTAAATGTCTGCTGGATTTGGTTCACATGGATCGGTAGCACCTGCCTGAGGGGAGTAGCTGGAAAAGGTGGTGGGCAGGGTGCGGAGGGTCCAGTAGGATTTTCCGAGCCCTAGTTTGGATTTTTGCAGTATGCAAGTCCTCGAGAGTGGGTAGGCCAATGATTTTTTTCCGCCGTCCTAATTGTCCGTTGAAGTCGGATTTTGTCCATTTTTGTGGCGGCCCCGAACCAAACGGTGATGGAAGAACACAGGATGGATTCAATGACAGCGTGTAGAAATGTTGCAGCACCTCCTGTGGCAGGCCATGCTTCTCTAGCAGCCTCAGGAAGTACATTCTTTGTTGGGCCTTTCTCAAGACAGAGTTGGTGTTGACCTCCCACTTCATGTCCTAGCAGACTGTGATTCCCAGGAACTTGAAGGTCTCAACGGTTGACACGAGGCAGCTAGATAGTGTGAGGGGTAGCTGTGGTGATCAATGTTTCCTAAGTCCACAATCATCTCTAATGTCTTGAGCGTGTTTAGCTCCAGGTTGTGACGGCTGCCCCAGACCTCCAGGTGCTCCAATTGTTGTCGGTACGCAGACTCGTTGCCGTCTTTGATGAGACCGATGACCGTGGTGTCGTCTGCGAACTTTATGAATTTGACAGCTGGGTGCGTTGAGGTGCAGTCGTTCGTGTAGAGAGAGAAGAGCAATGGAGAGAGGACGCATCCTTGCGGGGCTCCAGTGCTCGTGGTTCGTGTTGAGGATGATATATTTCCCAGTCTGACCTGTTGTGTCCGTCCTGTCAGGAAGCTGAGGGTCCACTGGCAGATCGTAGGGGACACACCAAGCTGGAGAAGTTGGGGGATGAGGAGTTCTGGGATGATGATATTGAACGCAGAATTGTAGTCCACAAACAGGATCCTTGCATAGGTTCCTGTGTTGTCAAGGTGGTCGAGGATGTGGTGCAGTCCGATGTTGATTGCGTCCTCCACAGACCTGTTTGCCCGGTAGGCAAACTGAAGAGGATCTAGCAGAGGTCCGGTGATGTTCTTTAGGTGGTTCAGCACGAGGCGTTCAAAGGACTTCATGACCACAGACGTCAGAGCAACAGGTCTATAGTCGTTCAATCCCGAGGGAGCTGGGATCGCCGCTTCTAAATGCGGATTCTTTCTCTTTCCTAAGCTGCCTGAGTTTGGGAGTTAACCATGGCTTGTTGTTGTTGAATGAGCGGAAGTACTTTGTTGGTACACACATGTCCTCACAGAAACTAATGTCTGATGTTACAGCAGGGGTGTCAAACTCATTTCGCATCGCGGGCCACATACGGCCCAGGGAGATGTCAAGTGGGCCGGACCATTAAAATTATACCATACGCTGCTAAAAATAACAAAAATATCATGTCTTTCCTTTGTTTTGGTGTAAAGAAGCACAAGAACATTCGGAAAACATTGACATTTAATGAACTATCCTTTTACAAAACATTACAAGAAACACCACATATTTCCTTAGACAAATGTGCAATTTACTTTTATCATTCACAAATAAGCATTGCAACTGATCCCACTGATTGTACAAAGGCACAAAACTTGAATTGTCACTGAAAAATACAGTATAGTAATGCACTTTAAGATTAAATGAGACTTTTAACTAAAGGAATTTTTAAACCACTTACACATACGCATATAAAATCTAAATGTAATCCCTGCGTACATCTTACAAACTAAGGTGATTTTAAATGTGTAATGAAGAAAGTGTTCGCCTGTCCTGTAAATCTGTAAACTTCATACATGAAACATACATACACATACAATACATACTGAAAATGTATGGAGTTGTATGAACAGTAGAATTCCATCACACAACTTTTGTTTTGAAGCTGCTGACTAACATTAAAGTGCACATTTTTTAAATAAACACAGTAAGGATTCATCTTCACAGAGCTGTATTCTTTCAATGCAAACAGTATCTAAGGCAGCATTTTAAAGGTGTTAGTCTAGTCTGGACTTGTATTTGTTCCTGACACTTGGCATCTTTTGGCCTGTACAAGTGCATCAACACCAGGTGTCATGTCCTGACTAGCTGTCACTTAAGTGCTTGTTTGTGAGCCTTGAACGCATTTTTGTTTTATTGATATTCATCACTGAAAAAATTTGTTCACATAGGTAGGTTGTCCCAAACATGCACAAAATTTTAGCAGCCAGGGCTGTTAATTTGGGGTACCCTGGTAGTAGATACTGATAAAATCTGTCCAGATCTACAGAGGCAAATTTGCCCTTCAAATCTGCATCACACTGCAAATCAGTGATCTCTAGCTGAATTTCGACCGGCAGATCAGAAGCATTCACTGTGAAAGGTGAGCGAAAAATTGAAAATTCTGTCTCAAGTTCACCAAATACCTGAAAACGTTTCTCAAATTTCCGCAGTAGCCTTGCAATTTTGTCTTTGTACCGTGTCATGTCCGCATCAGGTCTGGTCACACACACATCTCTCAGACAGGGGAAATGAGCAGGGTTGCCATTTGCCAGTTGCATCTCCCACAAAGTCAGCTTCAACTTAAATGCATGTATGTTGTCAGAAAACTGTGTGACAACTTTTTTGCGGCCTTGCAACATTTTGTTCAGGTTGTTCAAGTGTTCAGTAATATCAACCAAGAATGCAAGGTCCCGTAGCCATTCCTGAGATTGTAATTCCAACACAGGTTTTCCTTTTTTCTCCATGAACTGTCCGATTTCCTCTCGTAGATCAAAGAAATGCCTCAGCACAGCGCCTCGGCTTAACCATCTCACTTCAGTGTGGTATGGCAGGTTGTGGGTAATGTTGCTGTCGCTGAGAAGTTTGTCAAATTGACGATGGTTCAGACCTCTGGACCGGATGAAATTTACAGTGCGAACAACCACCTCCATGACGTGGTCCATTTTCAGCGACTTGCAACACAATGCCTCCTGGTGCAAAATACAGTGAAATGTCCAGAAACGATCTCCTCCATTAAGGGCTTGTACTTTGTCTTTGAACTTTGTCGCGACACCTGCTTTCCTTCCGACCATGGATGGCGCGCCATCTGTAGCCAGGCTGACAGCGCGGGACCAGTCCACTCCAACTCTGTCCAATGCAGCAACGACAAAGCCGAAAATGTCCTCGGCTGTTGTGGTGTCCATCATTGGCACCAACTCAAGAAACTCTTCCGTAACAGTCAATGTATCATTAACTCCTCGAATAAATATGGCCAGTTGGGCCACGTCCGTGATGTCAGTGCTCTTAAAGAGTTTGATTTTTCTCTTTATTTGTAAGTAGGTTCGTTGTCAGATCTCCCAGGCAGGTGACGCGCAGAGCTTGATCGTGGCGTGGAGTCGAGCAAGCCGTGCCGTGATGTCCGTCCGACGCCCGGCGTGAGACGGGCGTGAGTCTGAGATGATTCTGCCCCGTGGTTCGCCCAATCTCTCTGTCCCGCGACAGCTTCTTTTATACAATTTGCAAGCGTGTGCTATGCGTCAGGGTGATACGCACATCAAGGAGATCAAGGAATTGAAAGACATGAAAGTGTTGAAAGGCGCACTTCAAAATCATACATTCGTGTGACGCAACAGGGCTCCCCTCCTGGATCCGAAGTCGGTGAAAACGATGAAGGAAAAAGAAATAAAAACAAAAGTCATTCTGCGACATGGTGAGGCCAGGCAAGATGACGGTCACCGGGCATGGCAGGCGTCGGTGGGGTGGTTTCCGAGGAGGTTTCGTGGTGCCTGAAGTCGTTGTACGGGAGCACGGCAAAGAGTGCCCTATGACTGCCAGTTTGAGTCGATCGATGGAAACTTTCCTCGCGGCCGTCGAGTCGATGCCGGAAGGTCTTCTCACCGTGAGTTGTTCGGCTGGGATCGGTCAAGACGGAGAATCGATGAGGGATTGTGAGGACGAAGGTGCGTGGGGTTGGCCATGCTGCCGGGCACGGACAGGCGGGTCATCGGCGACGGTGGCGTTGATCGCGCTGCCATGGCGCTCTGCAGGACGCTGAGGAAGAACGCTGACGTCGGCGGCCGTGTCGGCCATGAAGCGTCTTCCCGAAGTCCGATCGTGGACATAAGCGATGTCCGACGATGTCCGATCGTGGACATAAGCGATGTCCGACGATGTGCGATCGTGGACATATACGATACAGCTAGTTGCAGAGTCGCCAGGCGAATTGGACGATGTCGGCCATCAGGGTGCGGCAGGTTTCACGGTGGGGTCGGGGCGCCCACGGGTGGTGGCGGCCCATCGGGAGCTCGGCTTGAGGGGTCTTGCTGTGAAGATGCCGGGTTCACGGGCGGCTGGGAAATCTGGATCTTTCCATTTGGAGAGTTGATTGGGCTGAGGAGGAGGGAAAAAATCCTCCTGGCTGGCTCGCCAATAAAGAGTTTGATTTTTCTCTTTATTTGTAAGTAGGTTCGTTGTCAGATCTCCCAGGCAGGTGACGCGCAGAGCTTGATCGTGGCGTGGAGTCGAGCAAGCCGTGCCGTGATGTCCGTCCGACGCCCGGCGTGAGACGGGCGTGAGTCTGAGATGATTCTGCCCCGTGGTTCGCCCAATCTCTCTGTCCCGCGACAGCTTCTTTTATACAATTTGCAAGCGTGTGCTATGCGTCAGGGTGATACGCACATCAAGGAGATCAAGGAATTGAAAGACATGAAAGTGTTGAAAGGCGCACTTCAAAATCATACACTCGTGTGACGCAACACTCTCGTCAATTGCCACAGAAAATGCAATAAATGACTTGACTCTCTGTTTCAATTGACTGTCTAAATCTGCCGATAGTTCCGACATCCTCTCCGCTATAGTATTCCTCGTCAGGCTAATATTGGCAAAAGCTTGTCGCTTCTCGGGACATACAAGTTCAGCCGCCTTCAGCATGCATCGTTTAACAAAGTCACCGTCGGAATACGGCTTCGATGCTAATGCTATTTCGCTAGCAATTAGGTAGCTGGCTTTTACCGCTGCTTCACTGACTTCTCTGCTCCGGATGAAAGTTGACTGCTGTTTCCTCAGACCCGCCAGCAATTCGTTAATTTTTTCTCTCCTCAGTTGTCCTTGCAATCCGTCATATTTTTCGCTGTGATGAGTCTCGTAGTGGCGTTGAATATTATACTCCTTCAATACCGAAACTTGTTGTAAACACACCAAGCACAAAGGTTTTCCGTGCATCTCTGTAAATAAATAGGATGTGGTCGTTGAAAATTCTACACTCTTTATCTATTTTTCTCCGTTTGGATAACGACATGTTGGCTAATGAGGGTGTAGCGGAGAGGTAGAGACCAAGGTATTAACAATGTCTTAACAAGCAGCAGATGGCGCATTGACACCGTCTGCTGTTTTCAGTCTGTCTCAGTGATGCGGCGTGTCTTCTACTCTGATGGTAAGAGTGCGCCCCTTAGCGGATAATCCATGAATTGCAGCGAATTAAAAATATTAATTCCATGTCTTTTATGCATTTTTCCACTTTCAAATTATCCTGCGGGCCTGATTTAACCCCCTTGGCGGCCGGTTCCGGCCCGCGGGCCGTATGTTTGACACCCCTGTGTTGCTGTGTCTGTGTATCTATTCAATGTGCCAGTTGAAGTTTCAAAGACGCTCCACTCAGTGCAGTCTAAGCATTCTTGTACGGCTAACTTTGCTTCATTAGTCCATTTCTTAATAGTCTTGACGACCGGTTTTACACATCTGAGTTTCTGTCTGTATGTGGGAATTAAGTGGATTAAATAGTGGTCAGAAAGACCCAATGCTGCATGCGCAACAGATCGGTATGACCCTTTGGGTGCTGTGTAAGAGTGATCTAGAATGTTTTCTCCTCTGGTGAAACAGTCAATATGCTGCTTATATTTGGGAAGTTTGTGGGGTCACCGGTGCGCAATTAAAATCGCCCAAAATGATCAGGGGTGACTGTGGATATTTTAGTTCGAGTTTGTTTACATGGTCCGCTAGCGTTTGTATACACGCGTTAGCATTAGCTTGTAGCGCGATTTACAGGGCGACGAGAATAAAGGAAGCAAACTCACGTGGCGAGTAGAATGACTTGCAGTGGAGAGACAGAGATTCCAAGACAGGACTGCAGTGTACGTCGAGCATCGTGACATCGGTGCACCATTCTTCGTTGATGTAGAAGCATAGTCCACCGCCTTTGGATTTCCCCGATTGCTCCCGGTCGCGGTCGGCTCTGAAGAGACGGAAGCCGGGTAGGTGTAGCGCGGATCATCAGGGTGGCGGTCACTGAGCCAGGTCTCAGTGAAGCAGAACGTGCAAATGTTTTATTGTTTTTTGTGAGAAGAAGTTCGTCCATCTTGTTTGGGAGTGAGCGTAGATTAGCGAGATGGATCGATGGGAGCAGCGTTCGAAATCCACGCTGCCGTAACTTGAAGAGCACGCCGGCTCGCTTACCTCTCCTACGCCGGAGTCTCAAAGCTCCGTACAGAGAAGCTGCGGCGCTTGCGAGCAGCCCCGAAAAACCTTGTAGATTTTGTTGTGTCGGTGAAAATAGTCCAAGGACAACCGACGTCACTTTTTTGTCTTTTAACTGACACCAAAAAATAAATATGACTGAAAGGGTCCAAAATCTGAAAACAATTGAGCTGCGAATTGGGCATTTTCATAAAGTCCCGCCCCCAGTTCGTGACGTCACGCCAAGACGTCTTGCATTGCTTGTGAATCAAAACAATGGCTTCAGATTCAGAGAATATGCTTTCTTGTTACACATCCAGTTATGAATATGATTCAAATAGTTCTGAAGAGGAAAGCATACATGTTTGCAATCGAATAAAGAATTTATTTGTGCCATTTTGAGGCAACATTGGGGGAAAATCTCTCACCCAAAAAAAAGAGGCACAAAATGGCAACCTCCTGTGGCCACCTCTGTTTCCACAGGCTGATAAATTCCTTATATGGCGCTTGGACGCCCTCTTCTGGTGGCTTTTGGGTGCAACACGAGGTCCCCAGACAACACAAGTACAGCAAAATACATTGACGTGATGGAAGGACCGCTACAAGGCGTCTTTTTTACGGTAAAGGGCGGTCCTTTAGTGACGTCACGTACTGACTCGTCACCAACTCAAAAACCTGAATATTCAGCGTGAGTCTTAAAACGTAAAATATAGCTAATTTAAAACAGATTCTTATCTTACAGACAGTGTATTGTCTGTAAGACAATACACTGTCTAGAAGTCACTGTCTAGAAGACACTGTCTAGAAGTCATTTGAAGTCATTTGAAGCCATTTTACAAATTTTAGACACAACTTGTCCGGAGGCGTCGGTTGTCCTTAAAAGGACAACCGACATATAGCTATCTTTTACGTTTTAAGACTCAGGAAGTCTTTTTTTAAGTTAATGATGATCCCCTACGTGACGTCACATTTGGAATGCCCCTGACCGAGAAAGCGACACACAATGCATTTTGCGGTACTTTGTTTGGTCTCAAAACTTGGTTTTGATCCATGTTGATGGCGAAATTAGAAGGAAAACACATAAATAATGTCATGGTGAATCGTTGTGTGTTGCACCAAGACTACTACAGTGAGACCTCAACTTACAAACACCTTATCTTACAAAATTTTCGTCTTACAAACGTCAAATTTATGAAAATTAAACCTTATAATGAGCACTATTTTCATAATACACACCCACCACGGCTGGCGGAGTGATCTTCGGCGGAAGCACACGACCGAACAGCATCAGAAGTTACCAACAGTCCTTATGGAAGGTGACTCTCCTTCCATAAGCCATCAACGGCCATCAAAAAGGTAAATAAAACTTTATTTTACAGCACAGTTTATTTCGTTAATTACAGTCCTCATGTAATGCGCCTCTCTTTCCAAACAGCAATTCCCTTTGACCTTCGACCTCCAACGCCATTCCATCAAGCCATAAATGACCATCACAAATGTAAATAAAGTGACTTCATGATACAATGCGGTGTATTTCTTTCATTACAATACAATAGCACATTTATTATACATAGAATAAGGTATGTTGTGTGTAGTTATAAGGCTTATTTAGTTGAAAAGTATATTTTATGGAAACCCGGGAATGGATTATTCCCATTTTAATGGTTTCCTATGGGATTTTTTTTTAGATACACACTTTTCGCCTTACACACTCTGTCTAGGAACCAATTAAGTTCGTCAGTTGAGGTCTCACTGTATTTGATATTCGCTGACCCAATTTCACAGCAGACAAATCAGCCCATTTCCAACGGAGCTTGGGTGCCATCTTTTGCATTTCCTGGGAGACTACATTGCTGTCCTTGACGGCTCGAATTGATATGGGAGGACTCCTTTAATCGATTGCAAACATTTATGCTTTCCTTTTCAGAACTATTTGAATCATATTCATAACTGGATGAGTAACAAGAAAGCATCTTCTCCGAATCTGAACTCCGTGAGCCCATTGTTTTTTATTCTTGAGCAAGGCAAGACGACTTGGCGTGTCGTCACGAACTGGGGGCGGGACTTTCTGAAAGTCCCCAGTTTCGAGCTGATTTGTCTCAGATTTTGGACACTTTAAGTCATTTTTATTGGTGTTTTGCATTTGACTAAAAATATCAGCCTGCGTGTTTTGGGTATTTTAGATGCTATAAAATGTTTCTCTGATGTCAGTTAGGAAACAAAAAAATGGTGTCGGTTGTCCTTTAAAATGCGCTAGCTTATTGGATTTTTTTTTTAACAAAAATGTTTACTCACAAAAAGAGACCGGATAATTCACGGACAACAAAATGCTCTTGCAAATGGGAAAGAAGAACACAACATTGTAAATAGTTTTTAGGGAAGGACAGAAAATTAAATCACACAAAGATACAAAATCACACCTTCCGTTGGAGACGAAACTCAGACTAACAAAACGTACATACTACGACATGTAGAAGAACAAAATCATGACCGTCGAGAGAATTGAAATAGGTACGAGAGTCGTGAGCAAGGTCAATAATCCAACATTGGGTTGTTGTCGGCATGGCAGTCCTTAAGTAGTCCACTGACAGTGACGACAAAGCATGACAGTTTCGCCACAGATAGGGAACGCCCTCCACTCCAGCTGGAGGTGAAAACAAACAGATTAAAGCTTCGACAAAAACGACTAAAATATCTGAATCACAGACTGATGTTAATGATAATTTGTCCATGAATTCTTATTAAATAATTCCAAATTGTCTTTCAGTTTCCTTTTATTGCTTTACCCTGCTTCCAGATGTGTGCTTTCGTATATAAGCCTTTGACCAATCACATTTCAGCCATCATTTGTTACCATGGTCAGAAATCGACCTGAATGCCTTCACAATCCGTTCTGCGGTGCCTGTAGCACACAGGTGTCAAAGTCAAGGCCCGCAGGCCAAATAGGGCCCGCCACATCATTTTTTTTCAGCCTGCGAAAGTAAATCAAACTTGTTAAATTCCATGATGATTGCTAAAATATGAGCCAAAATTTCATATTTTTGGATGTCAACCACAATAAAAGTCATTATTCTTGACTTCAGATTTAAAAACGAGTTATTCATTAATTTGCTCTGTGCTCTATATGTAATATTTGAAGGGATTTAAACATTCTAACGGGTTCCCCAAATTCATAACGGCCCTCGAGAGGAAAACACAACTACAATGTGGCGCGCGGCAAAAAATGACTTTGACACCCCTGCTGTAGCATAACATAAGTGCAGATCAAACTGTTTCTCTCTTCAACCAATCAGATTTGGAGTTGGTGACGCCAAGGCCTTCGCGCAGGCCTTATTTCCTCGCTAACACTACCCTCTAGTGGACTTGTAGTCAATCACACCACACATTTTATGAGTCGCAATCTCAGCGGGAGCTGCAGTAAAGGTTGCATAGTCATAAAATTGCTATTAAGGGTTGGATTTGAATCACACGTAGCACAACTGAAGTCCTAGGTGTAAAATGCATGGCTCACCACTGAATTTTTGTCCACCCTTTTGTTAATTTAGACTGTCAGCCGGGTGTAAACGGAACCCCGGTACAGTCATAATCCTACAATACCAATGATTTTGACCTGGAGAAACATCCATTAACGCGTCAACAGAATAACAGGTTTCTCCTTTCTCCCTCTGAAATCGTAATAGACCAAGGGTGTCTCAGTCATTTTTTACCCCGGGTCACTTTGTACTTACAGTTTCCTCTCGAGGGCCGTCATGAATTTGGGGAAGCCAATGTTTCATCCACTCCACGTATTACATAGAGAGCACAGAACAAATTAATGAATAATTATTTTTCTAACCTGAAGTAAAAAATAATGACTGTTATTGTGGTTGACATGGGACAATTCCAAATTAGGGTTCGGACTTTCGCAAGCATCATGGAATTTCACAATTTTGATTTGCTTTTGTGGGCCAAATAAAATGATGTGGTGGTCCAGATCTGGCCCCCGGGCCTTGACTTTGACACCTGTGTCATAGACAGAATGGACCCAGATTAGGTCATGAAGGGGCATTCATGTATATTGATACATTCCTTTCCTGTCATAAGACAGCAACAAAATGGTGTCCGGCTCGCGATGACTGATGCATTTGAAGGCTTTTGCTCTCAGAAGGATTGTAAAGCGGTCGGAGCAGAAAAGTGGCCCCGTCATCTCTCGGGCGGCCTCGAGTTGGCATAACTGGCACTAAATTATAAATCATTGGCTGCCAAACTTTCTTTGAATCTCAGGCTTCTATTTGACTAAAGAGTGTTGACTTCTCGTTTTACCTCCGGTTCCGGTGGAACCCAGGATGACACTCACCTGGGGAATACTTGTCTCAAATCGAAATTCGGGCCAATCAGCGGCACTTGTGCTCAACGGAATTTTTCAGAGCCGGCGGGTTACGCGTCCTGACGTATTCCATTTGAGGATTTTTTTTATGCTTCCAGACGGCATTCGATATAAGCCAGCGCGCGCATCGAGATAAAGCCGATTGCTTTAGAGAACCTTTTAAACCACAATTAATCAACTTCATCCGCGGAACAAGAGCGATAACACAAAAGGATTTGGGTCTCTTTCATCATGAATAAGTTTTCCATTTTGCTCCCCAGTGATGAATGTTTTTTTTTCTCCAAACTGAAACAGCAAGGGTGTTCAAACTTGACTCTGCGCTTTTTCAACAAATCAAACTGTTTGGAGGAGGAGACGCATTTGGAGTTTGGCGGACAAAAAACACATTGTATCACGTCGCTCGAGGCTAAAAGGCAGGACTCGAGTGACGGGGGGAAGGTGAGAAGGTTGGATCCGAAATACAGGCCAGACAGGTGTTAGGAGCAAGAGTCTTTACTGAGACATGCGTGCAAAAAATAACAAACAGGGGATGGCGAGTGAAGACAACAAAATAATGGCAGACCTGACGGCAAGGTAATGGCGAGGGTAACTTCCAGAATTCTCCGACGGAGACGGTAGTGTGCGATCGGCAAATATAGTTAGAAGGCACAATCAAATGAATGATAAACAGCTGTGGGAACCCAGGTGAGTGATGATGGGAGGGGCCGTCTCCAGGGAGCAGCGGAGGAGGTGACAGGAGGGGCGCGCCCAGGACGGCGACGAGATGTGACAGTGCTGGTTTCCACTGGCTTGAGGAGGGAAACTTGGAATACGGGGTTGATCCGCATGGTGGGTGGCAGCCGGAGCCTCACCGAGACCGGGCTGAGGATGGCCTCGATGGGGAAGGGACCCGTGAAGCGTGGGCCCAATTTGGCTGAAGTCCCTGCTAGCCGAAGGTCCCTCGTGGACAGCCAAACCTGGTAGCTGGGTGCTTGTCACCGATGACGGTCCGCCACCCGCCGGTTCTGGGACGCGGTGCGTGACAGGGCGTCCCTGGTCTCCTTCCAGACCCGGTGGGCCCATCTGAGGTGCTGTTCGATAGACGGGACCTCCACCTGGCCCTCCTGGGTGGGAAACAAAGGCGGCTGATAGCCACAGGCGGACATGAACGGGGACCGACCTGTGGCTGCGGAGACCAGGGAGTTGTGGGCGTACTCCACCCAGGGTAAGTGAAGGGCCCTCGACGCCGGATTGTGGAGGCACACGCACCGGAGGGCCGCCTCCAGGTCCTGGTTCTTCCTCTCCATCTGTGCGTTGGTCTGGGGGTGGTATCCAGACAACAGGCTCGCCGACGCCCCGAGGGACCGACAGAAACGCTTCCATACCTTGGACACGAACTGCGGCCCCCGATCCGACACGATATTCGTCGGAATCCCGTGGAGACGGACGACGTGGTTAACCAGGAGTTGAGCCGTCTCGATGGTGGACGGCAACCTGGTTAACGAGACGAAGTGGGCCGACTTGGAGAATCGGTCCACTACGGAGAGGACGACCGTCTTGCCACGGGAGGGGGCGAGACCTGTCACGAAGTCGGCGGAGATGTGGGACCAGGGTCTTGACAGTATCGGTAGGGGCTGGAAGAGTCCTGCCGGGGGCTGGTGGGAGGCTTTCCCACGGGCGCAGGTCGGGCAGGCCTTCACGAAAAGGGTGATGTCCCTCCTGAACCCCGGCCACCAGAACCGTTGAGCGATGAGTTGAATCGTCCTGTTGACCCCCGGGTGACATGCTATCTTGGAGGTGTGCCCCCAGATGAGAACCTCCGTGCGTGGAGGAGGGGGGACGAACAGGCGATCCGTGGGACAGCCCCTGGGGATGGGGGTCGTCCCCTGGGCTTGCTGAACTTTTGTCTCAACCTCCCACCTCAGGGCGCCCAGGATGCGCTGGGCCGGGAGGATGTTGGTGGTGGTTCCTCCCTTTCTGCCGGCTCATGGATGCAGGATAGGGCATCAGGCTTGGTGTTCTGCGACCCTGGGCAGTAGGTGAGAGAAAAGTTGAAACGGGTGAGGAAGAGTGACCATCGGGCCTGTCGTGAGTTAAGCCTCTTGGCAGACCGGATGGCCGCCATGTTTTTATGATCCGTGTACACGGTGAAGGGGTGTTTAGCTCATTCAAGCCAGTGTCTCCATTCCTGCAGAGCCAGGACGACCGCCAGCAGTTCCCGGTTGCTGACGTCATAGTTAGCTTCGGCGGGGCTGAGCCGGCGGGAGAAGAAGGCGCATGGGCGTAGCTTCTGGTCGGTGGGAGAGCGCTGGGACAGGACGGCCCCTACTCCGGACTCGGATGCGTCCACCTCGACCGAAAACGGAAGGTCCGGGTCGGGATGACGCAGGACGGGGGGGTTGGTGAAGGCACGACGGAGGCGGTTGAATGCCCCCTCAGCATCGGGAGTCCACCTGAAAGGGAGCTTGGTGGACGTGAGGTTAGTGAGGGGGAGTGCCTTCTGACTATACCCGCGAATGAAGCGGCGGTAGAAGTTGGCAAACCCCAAAAACCGCTGAAGCTGCTTGCGCGTCTTTGGGATCGGCCATTCCACCACCGCTTTGGTTTTGGCGGGGTCGGCCCTGAGCTGCCCCTGCTCCACGACGAACCCCAGGAAAGACAGAGAGCGGACATGGAAGTCGCACTTCTCTGCCTTCACGTAGAGCCGGTTTTGCAGGAGCCGCGCCAGGACCCGTCGGACGTGTTGCCGGTGCTCCTCTGCAGAGCGAGAAAAAATAAGAATGTCATCCAGGTACACGAAAACAAAAACATTGAGGAAGTCCCTGAGCACATCATTTATCAAATTTTGGAAAACGGCGGGCGCGTTCGTGAGCCCGAACGGCATCACCAGGTATTCAAAGTGCCCTAAAGGTGTCTTAAATGCTGTTTTCCATTCATACCCCTCATGGATACGGACCAAATGGTAAGCGCTACGCAGATCTAATTTTGAAAAAATGGTGGCGGACTGAAGGGGCGCGAAGGCCGAATCCATGAGGGGGAGAGGGTATTTGTTACGGATGGTGATGTCGTTCAGGCCCAGGTAGTCAACGCATGGGCGCAGGGATCCGTCCTTCTTATCGATAAAGAAAAACCCTGCGCCCAGCGGAGAACGCGACGGGCGAATGAGTCCCGCCGCTAGAGAGGAGTCAATGTAAGTGCTCAGGGCTTCCCGTTCCGGTTGTAAAATGTGGTAAAGTCTGGAGTCCGGTAATGGAGCCCCTGGCTGCAAGTCAATAGCACAGTCATACGGTCGGTGGGGCGGCAGGGATTGGGCGTTGTCTTTGCTGAACACCTCCCGCAGGTCGTGGTAGCACTGTGGCACGCCCTTGAGGCAGATAGCCTCGGGCGGGCCACCGCGGGAGGTCTTTCGCCCTGCCGTTGCCGACCGCAGGCAGTTAGCGTAGCAGTAGGGGCTCCAGCCCTGAATGGTAGGGCCCTCCCACGAAATGGACGGGTCATGGGCCTTGAGCCAAGGGAGACCCAAAACCAATGGCGCGTTCCGGGAGGGCATAACAAAACATTGGCGGTGCTCCACATGGTTGCCCGCCACTCGGAGCTTAAGTGGGGCCGTGAGGTGGGTGACCCGGGCTAACAGTCGGCCATCCAGGTCGACGATCTCCTTAGGGGGAAGGAGATCGATGAGTTGGCAGCCCAATAAGTCGGCCAATTGGGGGTCGATGATGCACCCGTCGGCCCCCGAGTCAACTAGCGCCCGCACTGTTTGGGAGCTGGAGGGGCCCAATACTTCGCTTTCCAGCTCCAACCGCGTGACGGGTGTCGTGGACTTAGCCCCCAACGGTCGCCGTTTCGGTGGGGACTTACATGGGCCGTAGGTCCTTGGCTGGGGGCCTCGGGTGCGACGAGCCCTTGGGTTGGCGCGGTCGTCTCCCCCACCTATCACCATAGGTTCGGGGAATCCCTCCTGGGGCTGCGCGCAGTCGCTGCCGGGTGTAGTCGACCAAGGTCGGCTTCGGGTTCCTCGGGCCGTCGGTCGCTTAGCTCCTTTCGCCGCTCCCGGAGACGATGATCCAAGCCGATGACTATCTCGACGAGGTCGTCGGAGGTGGTGCCGGCGTCGCGGGTAGCCAACTCGTCCTTTAGATCGGAATTCAAGCTGCGACGAAACACCCCCCTCAACGCTCGGTCGCCGTAGCCGCTGCCAGCGGCCTGGATCCGGAAAGCGACGGAGTATTCCGCGGCCGAACGGGTCCCTTGGACGCGGTCGAGGAGTCTCCCTTCCGCCCCGACCTCCGTCACCGGATGGTGAAACACCCTGCGTATCTCGGCTACGAAGTCCTGATACGAGGCGCACAGCTCCGGTCGGGACTCTCGTACAGCCAGCACCCATGTTTCAGCGTCTCCCGCGAGCAGGCTGGTGATGAAGGCTACCTTAGCCTCATCGCTAACGTAGGCGTCAGGATGTTGTTCAAACACGAGCGCACACTGCATGAGGAATTGAGCGCAGCGCCCGGTTTCGCCTGCGTAGCGTGAGGGTTGGGGTAGCGGTGGATTGCGCCTGCCCACGGGCGGGGAGGAAGGGACGGTGAGGGTGGCGATGCATGTTTCCATCTCCTTGAGGCGTTGAGCCAGCGAGGAAGTAACGTGGCGCATTTCCTCGATCGCCTGGGCCAGCTGGCTCGAACGCTCCGCCTCTTGAACAAGGGCGGAAAAATACCTGTCATCGCCGGCGGGGTCCATGGGTGGTCGGAGTATTGTGTGACGACGCGCGAGTGCAAAAAAGGCAGGACTCGAGCGACGGGGTTTGGCGAAGGGGAAGGACCCGAAATACACGACGTGACAGGCTTGGAAGGAGCAAGAGTCTTTACTGAAACATGCATCAAAAATAACAAACAGGGAAGAGTGGAGGAATTAAACGATGGCAGACCTGGTAACACAGTAGTGGTGACGGCAACATCCAAAAATACTCCGACGGAGAACGGTAGTGAGCGATAGTCAGATATAGACAGAAGGCACAATCAGTGAATGACAATCAGCTGTGGGAACCCAGGTGAATGATGATTGGAGGGGCCGTCTCCCGGGAGTGGCGGAGGAGGTGAATGGGGGGGGCGGGGCGCGCCCAGGATGGCACAAGATGTGACACTAAGGGTGTTTCTGTGTTGTGTAAGCAACGGTCTCAGGCAATAGAAGAGGTTGAAAAACTCCTTTTGATTTGGATTAATGAAAAGCAGCTCACAGGGGACAGTGTGAGTGAGGGTATTATCGCCAAGAAAGCACGGCAACTTCACTCGGATATCATCAAGAGGCAACTTGAAAGTTCATCATCCATTGACATTTACCATCACAAAGGTAAATAAAACGACTTTATTATACAGGACAGTTTATTTCTTTAATTACAATACAATAGCACATTTATTATACATCAAATAAGATATATTTTTGTGTAGTTTTAAGGCGTATTTAGTATAAAATTGTTTCACGGGGATCAGTTCATCAGTTCATCACCACTCCAGGCTTCACTTTGTTCACAGACATGACATGGGTATTTAAAACAACCCTGTCGCGTTCCTTAAAGGACAACCGACGCCCCCGGACAAGTTGTGTCCATAATTTGTAAAATCACTTCAAATTACTTCTACTGAGCGGGACAGGACAAGCAGCGCAATGGGCGACAGGTTTGAATGCAAAGGTTTTAATATAGGGTTTCGGGGGGAATTCACAAGCAACAAAGGCAAGAATAGCGTCTCTTCCAATATTTAAATCATAATAAAGTCTCTTCTGAGGTGAAACTGAAGACGGAGTTATTTTTCCATGTGTTCCTAGGCCTCACCCCTCTTGATGTCCTTCCTCGGTGTCCTAGCCACCTTTAGCAAGGGTCCAAATCCAGTGTTCTGTCGTATGGTTCCAACTGGCGATGAGTTCCGTGCAGCAATCAGTTTCTCCACAGAGCACAGCAATGGAGCTTGTCTTCCCCGGCCTCCACACTCAGAGGCTCTCTGCCGTGATGCTGCCTACCACCAGATGGGGCCAAAATGGGAGAGGCCATCTTAGGGAAATGTATTTGCCCTCCAGGACCCAGCCTCTCGTGAACCCCCCCCCCCCCCCCCCCGAGACCGACATCCTTGGCGGGGTGAAGGATGCAAAACAGGCAAGGAAGGCCTCCCTTCGGGAGAGGGCATCCACATTTCCTTGGCGCTTGCCAGCTCTGTGGACCACAGAAAAGTTAAAGGCCTGCAGACTCAAAAGCCACCTGGTTACTCTGCTGTTGGTCTCCCTGTTTCTGGCCATCCATTGTAGAGGAGCATGATCAGACACCACCGTGAAACATCTTCCCAGGAGATAGAAGCGTAATGACTCCAAAGCCCATGCAATGGCAAGACACTCCTTTTCCACTGTGAAATAGTTATTTTCCATGGGCAACAGCTTTCTGCTAAGGTAAAGGATGGGATGTTCCTCTCCTCCATATACTTGTGAGAGTACAAACCCCAGACCAACTTCTGATGCATCAGCTTGAACAATGAAGTCCTTGCTGAAGTCTGATGCCACCAGGATCGGACTGGAGCACAGCGCCTGTTTTAGATTGATGAAGGCCATTTCGGCCTCTGGGCTCCATTTCACCAACCTGGAGTGTTTTTGGTCGTCAATTCTGTCATGGAGGCTGCTATAGTAGGAAAGTCAGCAATAAAGCGTCTATAGTAGCCAGCCAGGCCTAAGAATGACCTCACCTGCTTCTTGGAAAGGGGCTGGGGCCAATATTGTATAGCCCGTAGTTTTGGTTCTTGAGGCTTCACCAGCCCCCGTCCTATAGTGTGGCCCAGGTAGTTGGTCTCGCCAAATGCCAACCTGCACTTTTTCGGGTTTGCTGTGAGACCTGCTTTTCTGAGGGAGTCAATCACAGCTTGCACTCGGAGTAAGTGACTCTCCCAGTCGGGACTCTGTATGACAACATCATCCAAGTCTGCTAGTGCGTACCTCTTGTGGGGGTGAGAATCCGATCCATTAGGCGCCGAAACGTGGTGGGTGCTCCATGGAGACCAGACGGGAGCCTGGTGTACTGGTAGAGTCCCTCTGGTGTGGCGAAGGCTGTCTTCTCCCTTGATGCCGGGGAAAGGGGCACCTGCCAATAACCTTTTGTGAGGTCGAGAGTGTTTATGAAGTGTACCTGTCCCAGGGGGTCAATGAGCTCATCAACACGAGGCATTGGATATGCATCAAATTCACCTTATTCAACTTCAGATAGTCATTGCAGAATCGTGTTGACCCGTCTGCTTGGGAAACAACATGATCGGACTTGCCCAGGCACTTTGGGACTCCTCAATTACTCCAAGTTCCAGCATCTTTCTTATCTCCTCCTGTATAGCTACCTTACGGGCCTCCGGCACACAGTATGGATGCTGGTGTGCTGTTTTTCCAGGTATGGTGCGTATCTCATGTTGCACCACCTCCATGTGCCCAGGAATGGAGGAGAAGACGTCTTGGTTACGCTCGACCAATTCGAGGGTCAGGTGGCGTTGGTGTGGGGACAAACTTGGACCCATCTGAACTTCTTATCTTGCCGGTTCCTTAGCTTCGCTGGGGGGGAGACAGCTGAGCGCCTCTCTGGCATGCCATTTCTTTAGGAGGTCAACATGATCATCTTCCCAAGCCTCTTTGGCGATATCCAGCAGTCCCCAGGGTCTGTAAGTGTACAACAGCTCAAAGGGTGAAAAACCAGTAGAAGACTTTGGTACTTCCCTCACAGAAAACAACAAGTACGGCAGCAGTTGATCCCAGTTTCGGCCATCTTCTTTAATCACTTTCCTCATCATAGCCTTGAGTGTCTTGTTGAACCGTTCTACCAACCCATCCGTCTGTGGGTGGTAGATGGAAGTTCTCAGTTGCTTGACCTTGAGCAGGGCACATAGGTCCTTCATGACCTTGGACATAAAGGGGCTTCCTTGGTCTTTCAGTATTTCGTTTGGGATTCCCACCCTGCTGGTGAGAGCAAACAGTTCCTTTGAAATCTGCCTAGTGGTAGCCTTTCTGAGGGGAACAGCCTCTGGAAACCGAGTGGCATAATCGATCATAACTAAAATATACTGGTGTCCCCTAGCACTTTTTGGTAGAGGTCCAACTATAACCAGCCCAACCCTCTGAAAAGGGGTCTCAATGATGGGTAAAGGAATGAGCGGGTTTCTGTATATGGGCTTTGGCGCCACCTGTTGGCACTCGGGGCAAGAACGACAATAGTTCTCCACATCCTTGTGCCTTGTTTTGCTTCGTTACCTCGTATATTAGCCCCCGGTCAACAGCAAAATGAATGCTTCAAATGTAAGCAGGCACGCCTCAATATCATCCGTCACCCCCATCTTGGCTAAAAAAAAAAATCACCCGCCTTCACCTGGGGCATGTTCTTGGCGGCCATTTGTTTTTGCAAGAGCAATTCCTCTGCCTTCAGTTCATTTGCTCTCTTTTGTTCATCTAGGAGAGCCAAATTGGCCTGATATTGGGATTCCTGACTTGCGAGAAGGGTTTTCAAGATGTCTTCCATTTTTTTTTTTTGTAATTGAAGAAATTTTCAATTTGGAAAAAACAACCTCTCTATGAGTCATCACCTTAACGTGGTGAAGGGGTTTGTGTGTCCCAATGATCCTAGGAGCTAGGTTGTCTGGTAGGGTCACCCATGGCAAACAGGTCCTGGGTGAGGGACCAGACGAAGTACCACTCAGAAGACCCCGTATGAAGAGAAAGACAAATGGATCTGGTTTTCCCTTGCCAGGACGCAGGTCACCGGGGCCTCTCTCTGGAGCCAGGCCTGGAGATGGGGCTCGTTGGCGAGCGCCTGGTGGCCGGGCCTACACCCATGGGGCCCGGTCGGGCTCAGCCTGAAGAGGAAACGTGGGTCCCCCTTCTCAAGGGTTCACCACCCATGGGAGAGGCCAGAGAGGTCGGGTGCATTGTGAGCTGGGCAGCAGCCAAAGGCGGGGACCCTGGCGGTCCAACCCTCAACTGCAGAAGCTAGCTCTTGGGACGTGGAATGTCACCTCTCTTACAGGGAAGGAGCCTGAGCTGGTGCACGAGGTCGAAAAGTTCCGACTAGACATAGTTGGGCTTGCCACCACACACAGCCTGGGTTCCGGTACCAGCCCTCTCGAAAGGGGTTGGACTCTCTTCCACTCTGGAGTTGCCCACGGTGAGAGGCGTAGAGCAGGTGTCGGCATACTTATTGGCCCCGACTCGCCGCTTGTACGTTGGGATTCACCCTGGTAGACGAAAGGATTGCTTCCCTCCGCCTTCGGGTGGAGGGACGGGTTCTGACTGTTGTCTGTGCATATGCACCAAACAGCAGTCCAGTGTACCCATCCTTTTTGGAGACCTTAGGGCGTGTGCTGGAGATCGCTCCCCCTAGGGACTCCCTTGTTCTGCTGGGTGATTTCAATGTTCATGTGGGCAATGACAGTGAGACCTGGAGGGGCGTGATTGGGAGGAATGCCCCCCCCCGATCAGAACAGGAGTGGTGTTTTGTTATTGGACTTCTGTGCTCGACACGGATTGTCTATAACAAACACTTTATTCAAACATAAGGGTATCAATATGTGCACGTGGCACCAGGACACCCTTGGTCGCAGTTCGCTGATTGACTTTATAGTTGTATCATCGGATTTGCGGCCTCATGTTTTGGACACTTGAGTGAAGAGAGGGTCGGAGCTGTCAACTGATCACCACCTGGTGATGTGTAGGCTCCGTTGGTGGGGGAAGATGCCAGTCCGACCTGGAAGACCCAAACGTGTTGTGAGGGTTTGTTGGGAACGTCTGGCTGAATTCCCTGTCATAAGGAGTTTCAACTCCCACCTCCGGCAGAACTATACACATGTCCCGGGGGAGGTGGGGGACATTGAGTCCGAATGGACCATGTTCCGTACCTCCCTTGTTGAGGCGGCAAATCAGAGTTGTGGCCGTAAGGTGGTTGGTGCCTGTCGTGGCGGCAACCCCCGTACTCGCTGGTGGACACCAGTAGTAAGGGATGCCGTAAAGCTGAAGAAGGAGTCCTACCGGGCCTATATAGCCTGTGGGACTCCTGAGACAGCTGACAGGTATCGATTAGCCAAGCGGAATGCAGCCTTGGTGGTCGCCGAGGCAAAAACACGGGCATGGGAAGAGTTCGGTGAGGCCATGGAAGCCGACATCCGGACCGCTCGGAGGAAATTCTGGTCCACCATCCGGCGTCTCAGGTGGGCAGAGTACTTCGAAGACCTCCTCGACTCCACCAACACGCCTTCCTTGGAGGAAGCAGTGTCTGGGGACTCCAATCCTTGTGACTGAAGTCACCGAGGTGGTTAAAAAGCTCCTCGGTGGCAAGGCCCTGGGGGTGGATGAGATCTGACAAGAGTTCCTAAAGGCTCTGAATGTTGTGGGGCTGTCCTGGCTGACACGCCTCTGCAACATTGCGTGGTCATCTGGGAGAGGGCCTCTGGATTGGCAGACCGGGGTAGTGGTCCCCCTTTTTAGAAAAGGGGGACCGGAGGGTGTGTTCCAACTACAGAGGGATCACACTCCTCAGCCTCCCTGGAAAGGTCTATTCAGGGGTCGTAGAGGGGCGGGTCCGTCGGAAAGTCAAGCCTCAGATTGAGGAGGAACAGTGTGGTTTTCGTCCCGGCCGCGGAACAGTGGACCAGCTCTACACCCTTAGCAGGGTCCTCGAGGGTGCATGGGAATTCGCCCAACCAGTCTACATGTGCTTTTTGGATTTGGAGACAGCGTTTGACTGTGTCGCTCGTGGAGTTCTGTGGGGGGTGCTTCGGGAATATGGGGTACAGAAGCGCCTGATACAGGCCGTTCGGTCCCTATACGACCGATGTCAGAGTCTGGTTCTCATTGCCGGCAACAAGTCGGAATCATTTCCAGTGAGGGTTGGGCTCCACTAAGGCTGCCCTATGTCACCGATTCTATTCATAACCTTTATGGACAGGATTTCTAGGCGCAGCCGAAGCGTTGAAGGTTTCCGTTTTGCTGGCCTCAGTATAGCATTTCTGCTTCTTGCAGATGATGTGGTATTGTTGGGGCCTTCAAGTGGAGCTCTCCAACTCTCGCTTGAGCGTTTCACAGCCGAATGTGAAGCGGTTGGGATTAGAATCTGCACCTCCAAATCTGAGACAATGAATTCTCAGTCGGAAAAGGGTGGAGTGCCCTCTCCGGGTCGGGGAGGAGATTTTGCCTCAAGTGGAGGAGTTTAAGTATCTGGGTGTCTTGTTCACGAATGAAGGTGTAAGGGTGCGGCATCTGCTGTGATGCGGACTTTGTACCGATCTGTCATGGTGAAGAAGGAGCTGAGCCACAAAGCACACAAAAGCTCTCAATCTACCGCTCGATCTATGTCCCAACCCTCATCTATGGTCATGAGCTATGGGTTGTGTCCGAAAGAACGAGATCCTGGATGCAAGCGGCCAAAATGAGCTTTCTCCGTCGGGTGTCCGGGCTCTCCCTTAGAGATAAGGTGAGAAGCTCGGTCATCCGGGAGGGGCTCAAAGTCGAGCTGCTTCTCCTCCACATGGAGAGGAGCCAGATGAGGTGGCTCGGGCATCTGATTAGGATGCCCCCGGGCCGCCTCCCTCGTGAGGTGTTCCGAGCATGCCCCAGTGGCAGGAGACCCCGGGGACGACCCAGAACACGCTGGAGAGACTATGTCTCCCAGCTGGCATGGGAACGCCTCGGGATCCGCCAGGACGAGCTAGAAGAAGTGGCTGGGGAGAGGAAAGTCTGGGCTTTCCGACTGAAGCTGCTGACCCCGCGACCCGACCCCGGATAAGCGGCAGAAGATGGATGGATGGATGGATGGATGGATGGATGGATGGATGGATGGATGGATGGAAAAAACAAAACACAAACCATCTATGTCCATGCACTTAATAACGCTTGTCCAGTGCCTACATTCTCCATCATATGTAATGTCATGAGAGGCTAGGTCTCAGCGGGACAGGACAAAGAGCGCAATGGGCGACAGGTTTGAATGCAAACAAAGGTTTTAATGAAGGGTTTCAGTGGGAATTCACAAGCAACAAAGGCAAGAATAGTGTCTCTTCCAATACTTAAATCATAATAAAGTCTCTTCTGAGGTGAAACTGAAGACGGAGTTCTTTTCCATGTGTTCCTAGGCCTCACCCCTCTTGATGTCCTTCCTAGGTAGCTTAGCCACCTTTAGCAAGGGTCCAAATCCAGTGTTCTGTCGTATGGATCCAAATGGCGATGAGTTCCATGCAGCAATCAGTTTCTCCACAGAACACAGCAATGGAGCTTGTCTCCCCCTGGCCTCCACACTCAGCGGCTCTGTGCCTTAAAAGCCTTGCTTGCCAATCAAGCCGTTATCAGCCACAGGTGTGGGGTTTGAATTGCTGCCTTCCACCAGATGGGGCCAAAACTCTCTCTGGGTGAAGCCATCTTAGGGGAATGTATTTGCCCTCCAGGACCCAGCCTATTGTGGCATCACAATATGTATATATATATATATATATATATATATATAAACAGTGATACCTCGGTTCTCGACCATAATTTGTTCCAGGACCCTGTTCGAAAAGCGATTTTTTTCGAACACCGAAACCATCTCTTTACTCCTGTCACTTGCGAGTTGACAGGGGGGGGGGGCTCTCCCCGCCGTTTTCCACCTGCTGTCAATTCTCTAATCACGGACATGGGGCATTTATACGCTTCGCGATCACCTCGCCAATGCCGGATGATTGACTCAACTCGCCACCGTACCTGGACTCTTCCTTCGATGTGCGAGTGTATTCAGTCCGAGGTATTTTCCCTGCATCCCGTAAATTTATGTCACCTTCTGGGATTGCGTAATTTTGCACCCTTGTGTGCCATTTGCTTTTTGGCGTAGTAAGCAATTCGGATCATCTCCTGCCTTCTTACTCGCTGTGTTTTCTTTTATTTGCGAATGAACATCCTGCTTGGGTAGTATACGTCTCTGCTGCCTGCTTTGGGATCCCAAACATTCCACTACGTTCCGACGAGTCAGCTGCCGTCACTATCCCTCGGAACGAAGCCGAACTGCATTAAAGGGGGGGGGGGGGGCAACATGTAAACGGGGGATCTTTGATATGGCATGTCATTGGGTTCATGGATTACGTATCTAATATGCTTTTTGTACAATAGTGAAGTGAAAAATAAATTTGTACATAAAATAAAAAACATCTTTACACTTTTTAATGACTATTTACTTTCAAAAATGCAACCAATGCAAAATCCTCACATTCTGTTCACACGAAACCACGAATAAAACAGTGATTGTTGTAAGCGATAAAGATATCTGAATGCTACATAATTAAATACAGTAAAGTCTCGTTATATCGATATCGGATATATCGATAGTCCCGGTTATATCGATACTATTTCTATGCACGCACGGAGAAAATTACATGCAAACAGGGTCGGATATATCGATAGTCCCGGTTATATCGATATTTTTTCGGACTCCCTTGAATATCGATATAACGAGACTTTACTGTACATGGATGAAAAACCAAAACAGCTTGTTGATGAAGTATTCTGCTGCACGTCACGTCAAACTCTTTCGCGATGAAGGATTTGCCTGTTGGATTGTCCTCCACAGCCACGATTGCCGCCTTGTACATTCTTCGGATATCACAATTCTTACGTTTCCCCATGGTTGAAATTGGTGTCAAGCAACAGTCCTGTATTTTAGCTCTGCTGTGCTTTTTTATTGTGCTCGGTAAGACAGGTCACAACACGGAAGCTGGTGATGTGACTGGGCTTGGGAGGACCCGACAACGGGTTCAAAGAGTGCCTGACTAGAATGACTGTACATGTTTGATCTGAGAACCGTGTTGCATCCAAAAGCCGCTAGTAGATGGCATCCAAGCTCCGTAGCATACAGTATACAGTACAGTAATTTTTTAATCGATTGCAAACATGTATGCTTTACTCTTCCTCTTCTGTATTTGAATCATATTCATAAATGGATGTGTAACAAGAAAGCATATTCTCCGAATCTGAAGCCATTGTTTGGATTCTCCAGCAATGCAAGACGTCTTGGCGTGGCGTGAAGTCATTTTTATTGGTGTTTTGCATTTGAATAAAAATATCACACTACGTGTTTTGGGTATTTTAGATGCTATAAAACGTTTTTCTGATGTCAGTCAAGAAACAAAAAAGTGATGTTGGTCGTCCTTTAATACACAGTATGGAATGTACAGTAATTTTCAAAATCATCACGCTTCAGCAGACAAAACAATAAACATTGTTGCAAAAAACGATTGCATTCATATACAGTACAGTACAGTGGGCATGTATCAGAATCAGAATCAGAATCAGAATCAGAATCAGAATCATCTTTATTGCCAAGTATGTAGAACACACAAGGAATTTGTTTCCGGTAGAACACGCTGCACTAGTATCGTTGTCAAAAAAACTGCTAAGTGGCACTATACAGTTCCATTTTGGCTACTGTTGAAAGAGTTCAAAGAGTTAATGGCTTGGGGGAAGAAGCTGTTTAAATGTCTGCTGGATTTGGTGCGCATGGATCGGTAGCGCCTGCCTGAGGGGAGTAGCTGGAAAAGGTGGTGGGCAGGGTGCGGAGGGTCCAGTAGGATTTTCCGCGCCCTAGTTTGGATTCTTGCAGTGTGCAAGTCCTCGAGAGTGGGTAGGGCGGTGCCAATGATTTTTTCCGCCGTCCTAACTGTCCGTTGAAAATGTACATGAAACTGCAACGATTACATCTTACTGTATTATGTATGCAATTTAAAAAAGTCATCAATCTTCTTCTGGTGCCCATTTTTACCTTTTAACACAAACACTTGAATCTTGTTTAACATTTCTAAATAACCTGATGCATTTTCTCTGGGTTCTAAGTAAGATCGCATGTCCGTAGCACCTTGCAACGCTTGTGTCTTTGTTATATATATATATATATATATATATATATATATATATCAGGCCCTGAACACCAGAGCCATACAGGCACGGATAGGTTGTGCAAAGAGGCACCTGAGAGAAATACCAACACATAACTGCAGGGTGTAAGATTCTGGCAGGGAAAGCCGACATGGAGCGCCATACCCAGGTGGCTGGCATCGTTTACCAAAACATCTGTACGGAGTATGGACTGGAAAGCCCAAGGTCAAAATGGGAAACACCTCCCAAGGTAGGAGAGAATGACCGAGCACAGATCCTGTTGGACTTCCAGATACAGATGACAAGATGGTAATGGTCAACCAACCAGATATCGTGGTCATAGATAAAGGGCATAGGAAAGCTGTTGTCGTGGATGTAGCGGTCCCAAGTGATGGAAACATCAGAAAGAAGGAACATGAGAAACTGGAGAACTACCAAAGGATCAGAGAGTAGCTGGAGAAAGCCTGGAAGGTAAAGGTGACAGTCATGCCTCTGGTGGTAGGAGCACTCTGGGCAGTGACCCCCAAACTCCACGAGTGGTTGCAACATATCCCGGGAACAACATTGGATATCTCGGTCCAGAAAAGCGCAGTGCTGGGAACAGCACGGATACTGCGCAGAACCCTCAAGCTTCCTGGCCTCTGGTAGAGGACCCGAGCTGAAATGGGGGACAGACACCACCCATGGGGGGGTAAAACGAGGATTATCTTTATTTTTTTTATAAAAACATGGCAACGATTCTCATGCGACATAAGAACATATTCAACAACAGCCCCCGTTTTCAGCTTTCTGAAGACATGACCCCAATATAAATCAAAAAGCAGCTTTTTTTTCGGTTTTGTACACCCCTGCATCGACAGAGAGTTTTTAGGATTGAATGACTGTCTGTGTCTTTTGTGTTGTGTCACATTATTATTATTATTATTATTATTATTATTATTATTATTTTGCTGCTGTCAAATGTAAATTTCTCCACTGTAGGACAAATAAAGGCTCATCTAATCTAATCGAATGTAATCCAGTCCACTATAATCTAATCTAATCTAAAGCCATCACACTGATAGATAGATAGATAGATAGATAGATAGATAGATAGATAGATAGATAGATAGATAGATAGATAGATAGATAGATAGATAGATAGATAGATAGATAGATAGATAGATAGATAGATAGATAGATAGATAGATAGATAGATAGATAGATAGATAGATAGATAGATATTGGTAATTCAATTCAACACTTTTTTCATGTTTTCATATCATATTAGAATCCCGGGTAAACAGATGAAAATGTGTTCAAAATATTACCACCAAAGGCATCATTAAGAAAAGTGGAATGGTCTCATGAGCCTCATTCATTAGTCAGAAGGGATGTGCTTTGTACTTAGAGATGACACTAACAAAGACATTATTTACGTCGGGCAGCACGGGGAGGAAAGCATCTCATTTTCACATCAGCGACGTGCATTAGTGGTCTGCGACTGCTCCCTTTGCTGCTGTTAGCCTTTACGGATGAAAAGGAGGCCTCGTCCCCTGTTTTGTTGACATGAAGTGCTTCATTCGTGTCTATGTAAAACAGGCTCCTTATCTGCCTCTGCGAGATTCTTTTGTGTATGTGTTTGTGTGTTTCTGTGTGTGTGTGCGTGTGTGTGTGTGTGTGTGTGTGTGTGTGTGTGTGTGTGTGTGTGTGTGTGTGTGTGTGTGTGTGTGTGTGTGTGTGTGTGTGTGCATGTGCGTGGGATAGTTACGCTGTGCACATGAAGTAGCACTCATCTCTACAGGCCGAGGGTACTCAAATGGAGCGCACCTAACCACTTACTTAACAAAAACCTTAAATAGTTGCTTCTGACGTTTTTAGCCTTTTAAGTAGTGATATGACAAAGAGGATTCATTTTCTATACATCCACCGGTAACCATGAACTCTCCCATTTCCTGAAGAATCAAATTGATCCCTGAGTCTGAATCGTACCTCCATTGGTAAAGTAAACTGGCTTTCAAAAGCCTGTTCATGTGTCTCCAGGTGATAATAATTCCTTGCAATGCCAAGCTTTTCATGATGTTCTTGTAATTCATCCCGAGGCTAAAATAAAAATCCATCGGGCAGTCGCTAACCATTATGTAGCTTTTCTTCGACCTTTTCACAGAAGGTATGTTCGATTTTTTTTTCATTCAGGTGACCGGCGAGTTGCCATGACCACTTTGTACGGACGCTTGCACTACGTCATGAGCACTTTCAATTTTGTGCGCACAATGTAGTCGTCCATGCGCACAAAGTACTAGTTCGAACCCACAAAGTAGTTTCTCGTGCGTACATAATTGCTACAGTGAGTGCACAAAATGTTTTTTTTCTTCATCCAAATGTCACGCCCCGGGGCTGCGTAGAATACTGATGACCACCCAGGAGATTTTCATGAATTAATCACATCAGCCTAATTGTTTTTTTTTTGTTTCTTATCTTTTTATTTTTTTTTAAAGCTCTGTTGTCTTCCAAATTTATAATCCTCGAACCAGAATTATCCCGGCTTTCAAAAATCCATTCTTATTAACACAGAAGGATCAAACAGAAAAGTGATTACTTGGTGATTAGGAGTTGATCAGAGCACTCTTTCTGGCATTTGCGATGGATGTGGATGCCATCTCCATGCCAGATGAAATTTGGAAAGCTGTTAGCATGGTTAGTTTAGTATTTATTTATTTATTTTTTTGTTTAGGATCGTACTATCAGGCAGTGGGAAGACGCGCTTGCTGTGTTCAGAATTATTTTTCAGATGAATGAATCCGCTTTTTTGTCAACTTTAGTGGTGGACCCAAAGCTCAATAGTCCGACAAGCAACGCGTCATACGGCACGGACGTCTGGCTAATAAGTCACTGATTAGTTTCAAGCAAAAAACTAAATAAATAAACAAATCCCCCCCAAAAAAAACACCTAAAAACATGCAGACGATTCTTATGCGACATCAGAACAAATTCAACAATAGTCCAGTGTTCAGCTCTCTGAAGACATGACCCCGATATAAATCAAAAAGCGGATTTTTTTGATCAAAGCAATCCCCCAGAGTGAGAGTTGAGAGTGGTTTTGGACACCCCCGCATCGAATGCTGCTGGTGTGACTCAAACAGCAGAAAGTGCAGATTTTTTTTTTATTCCTGGAAAGGGTGGACTAGTTATATGGAACTGTCACAGCTTGGAATTGAAGCAGATTCATGTGGAACAGGAGATGTGAAACAATAACTTTTTGAAAATGAATGCTTCAGCTTCGTTTTTACTTTCCAAATTTAGCAGATGTGCACCTTCTACCATGATGTCCCTGATCCACTGTTGAAAAGGAGGCTTTGATCAGAATCAGAATTAGAATAATCTTTATTGCCAAGTACTCTATGTAGAAACCACAAGGAAATTGTTCCCTATTATCATCATTAAAAAATGCAGAGGCACTATACAGTTATACAGCTGTACAGTATCCCTTTTCATCTAGAACTGCTTCATACGACAGAGGGTGCAGATAGTTTTTAGGATTGAATGACTGTCTGTGTCTTTTGTGTGTCACATTATTTGTTTTTTTGGTTTTGTTTTTGATTTAAAATGGCGCTGATAGAGTGCCTGCCTTTCATTCTTGTATTTTTTTTTTGCTGCTGTCAAATGTAAATTTCTCCACTGTGAGACAAATAAAGGCTCATCTAATCTAATCTAATCTAATCTAATCTAATCTAATCTAATCTAATCTAATCTAATCTAATCTAATCTAATCTGTTCTAATCCAAAAACATAACACGAAATGCCGGAGTAATGTCCATCCCTACAAGGACATCAGATGGCAGCCCCACAAAATTCACATGCTGGGAGGGACAATTTTGCTATCTGGGCTTTGATTCCTTCTCAGCGGCGGATAAAGAGCGGTAGTTAATAAGCATCGATTAGGAGAATGCCATACACGGAGAGTGTGGGTATTTGAATCAACTTGTTATTGTTTGACTGCCTGCTGGTCTTGAAAAATCCTGATTTTTGAAAACTTGTGAAGACAGTTCCCGTCGATATTCCCAAATGTCTGAGGGATAAAACCCCTACCCACCCTTTTACCCTGCCATCTTTATTTTCATCTTTGTTGTTGCAGCTTCTGATGCCATCGAGAAATGGCTGCGGGCTAAAATGCCCCTCTACAAAGGCACACACTTGATTCTCTTCACGCATCAAAACACACATTTCACTCTTTGTACTGACACTGCGCTTTCTGGAACCCGTAGGAGTTGAATAATACAATAACAATACGATATATATCTTTCTCGCCAAATCACTGAGCATGCCTCTGCTCTTGAGAGTAATGGCCATATGAACCAAGACTCCTTTAAAAGTGACAAGCTACATATATGGTCATTTTGGCCAATAAGAGTCCGGTAGCAGGGTACTTTTTGAATGGTACTGTTATCATGACATGTGAATACACTGTGTGTGTTAAGGCAGGTCAACAGCAAGCCAAACATTATTCATCAGCATCTTGTTCTTTTATTTTGATCATCTGGACATATTTCAGTGAACGACTATGACATCAGCTTGATGAAAATGTTGAGTCAAAGTAGAAAAAAAAAAAAAACGTAAAGACCTGCATTCGCTTCTTGGAACCAAATAAATATAACCCAAATTGTCCCCGCTGCTTTAAGTGTGACAATGCTAAACAATGCGTTTTTGCGATCTTTTCATGTGCTAATTGGACAGTTAGCACATATGTAGATGCATTGGTAGGTTCGCACACGATGCTCTGAGCTAGCAAGTTTCAGGGATAACAAGAAAATGATCTCAGAAAACAGATCACAAAAGACCTCTAAACACAACCAAACTACACCTCATGCTTTCGAATGTGGACGGAAAAGGAATATGACACAGCAGGGACAGTAATAATGACCACAGTCAGGGTTTTTGCTCATGCAAAAAAAGAGACGACATCCGCTAACCACAATGCATTGCGACAACGAAAATCTCGTAAACTAACGCTGATGAGCTGAAGTTTATTTTAAACACAATTACCCTTTGCGTGGAAGTACGACATCTTAAATAATGAAACGTTATGCACCCTTCTATCTTTTAATATTTATGAAATACTTTGACATTTTTACTGAGGGAAGAACGATAAATGAGAGTGATGCGTTCATATTTACAGAAAAGAGGTTGTGGATCGACCGCCGTTTGTTTCCTGCTTCATCGTCAAAGCAAGTGTTGGAAAAATGTTAGTGAACAAAGAGCGAGCAAGCGGCGGCGAGGAACTTTCTTGAAATTGATGTTGTTGATGTCTTCACAAATAGCCCCTTGTCAAGAAAAGCCTTTTGCGCTACGACTCGTCGCTCTGTGACACACACGCTCAGCCCAAATGCTTTTAGAATGTGACAGTGTTTGAAGAAGGCTTTTTAACAAGCAACAAGCCTCGCAACCTCCCATCAGCGGTGGAATGGTCGTGACAGCCGCTTGTGTGTTGCCGGTCATTTTTAACATCAACCTTAAAGGACAACCGACGTCACTTTTTTGTTTTTTAACTGACATCAGAAAAACGTTTTATAGCATCTAAAATACCCAAAACACGCAGTATGATATTTTTATTCAAATGCAAAACACCAATAAAAATGACTTAAACTGTCCAAAATCTGCAAAAAAATTGAACTGCGAATTGGGCATTTTTAGAAAGTCCCGCCCCCAGTTCGTGACGTCACACCAAGACGTCTTGCATTGCTGGAGAATCAAAACAATGGCTTCAGGTTCGGAGAATATGCTTTCTTGTTACACATCCAGTTATGAATATGATTCAAATAGTTCTGGAGAGGAAACCATACATGTTTGCAATCGATTAAAGAATTTATTTCGTGCCATTTTGAGACAACATTGGGGGGAAATGTCTCACCCAAAAATGAGGCCCAAAATGGCGACCACCTGTGGCCACCTCCGTTTCCACTGGCTGATAAATTCCTTAAATGGAGCTTGGACACCCTCTTCTGGCGCCTTTTGGGTGCAACACGAGGTTGTTAGACCAAACAAGTACAGCAAAATACATTGACGTGATGGAAGGGCTACTACAATTTTTCGGTCAGGGGCGTTCCTTTGGTGACGTCCCGTACTGACTCGTCAGCAACTCAAAAACAAGACTTCCTGAATATTCAGCGCGAGTCTTAAAACGTAAAATATAGCTATATGCGGTGGAATCTTAATAAAATATGCTCAGTAGAAGTCATTTGAAGCCATTTTACAAATTATGGACGCAACTTGTCCGGAGACGTCAGTTGTCCTTCAAAGGACAACCGACATCACTTTTTTGTTTTTTAACTGACATCAGAAAAAACGTTTTATAGCATCTAAAATACCCAAAACACGCAGTATGATATTTTTTGTCAAATGCAAAACACCAATTAAAATGACTTAAAGTGTCCAAAATCTGCAAAAAAATGAGCTGCGAATTGGGCATTTTCAGAAAGTCCCGCCCCCAGTTCGTGACGTCACGCCAAGACGTCTTGCATTGCTGGAGAATCAAAACAATGGCTTCAGATTCGGAGAATATGCTTTCTTGTTACTCATCCAGTTATGAATATGATTCAAATAGTTCTGAAGAGGAAAGCATACATGTTTGCAATTAATTAAATAATTTATTCCGTGCCATTTTGAGGCAATAGAGGGGAAAATGTAGCACTAAAAAAGAGGCAGAAAATGGCGACAAAGCTCCGTGTAAGGAATTAATCAGCACGTTTCCACAGGCTGATTAATTCCTTGCATGGGGCTTTGTCGCCCTCTTCTGCCTCTTTTTTAGTGCACAAGTTTTCAGACCAAACAAGTACAGCAAAATGCATTGACGTGATGGAAGGACTGCTACAATGTGTCCTTTTTTCGGTCAGGGGCGTTCCTTCAGTGACGTACGGTGAGGACTTGTCACCAACTCAAAAACAAGACTTCCGGAATATATAGCGCGAGTCTTAAAACATAAAATACAGCTATATGCGAAGGAATCTTTGTAAAATACGCTCAGTAGAAGTCATTTGAAGCCATTTTACAAATTATGGGCACAACTTGTCCGGAGACGTTGGTTGTCCTTTAAAGGATTTTTTTGGTTGATGTCTTATTCACATGCCTCACTCCTCCGACACGACAAAATTAGTTCAAAAGTTCAAAAGGTGTCGATTTATTATTATTATTATTTTTCCTCTGGGCCACACCGTTTATTTTCCTTCTTACATTGGCTCTTGTGAAATGTTTGCAATAGATAGGATCAAGGTGGGGTGTCATGTTCCATCGCACCCAGCCAACCAATGTCTCATCTTGGCTCAGTCTCCCTGCTTGCAGCGAATCTGTGATGGAGCATTCTGTGTTCACTGGCAACGTCAACAGTTGAAAGCTACCATAGCCGCGAGTTAATGAGCGATAATGTCATACATGTTTGTCAGACATGTTTGAGGGTGGCCGCATTATGAGTTTGTGTCAACCAAAAAGCAGTGCCACTTCAGATTCCATTCAAATTGTTATAAAGTCAAACATAATTGGAATTTAAACCGTCACGTCAGGAACTTTCTCCGAGCTATTTTGAAAGATTCCTTGACATCTATCTCTTTGCCTTCCACAACGTCTGGGCTATGATTTCATGTTACATCACGCAAAGAGAATTCCATTCGAGGTGAAAAGCAATACACCACCCAAACTGCAACGCAATCCCGAGAAATGTGCGACGACATTCTCACTAATCACACTAATAACAAGGAGAAAATCCACTGGCTCTGTAAGAACCGGCACAGTTGTGCAGCAAAGACAAAAAACAACAATTAGCATGCAGCCTTTCCTCCCCAGTGCAGAGACAGAGCTTTTCTAATATACAGTAAAGTCTCATTACGTCTGTGTAAGCTCTCAGTCGTACAGGAGTGGTCCATCGATGAGAAGGTTTCTTCAGCCGTCATCTGTACAAAAGTGAAGGTTTCGGACGTTTCGCCTCCTATCCAAGAGGCTTCGTCAGCGAACTAAAGTCTGACTAGTCGTATCGGCCCTATTTATATATCCCTAATGTCCAGACCTGGTGGCGCCGGACACAGCTATGATAGGTCCCTACTCTCAGGTTGGGGGGGCAGAGGACCCCTCCCTGTGGCCCCACTGATTGTTCCTACATTCCTGACTAACGACTGGCCCATTTCCCCCACTCACACCGGTATCACCTCATCAGCATTACAAATGTTGCCTAACCTGTTTTGCCTAAGCAGGCTATTGTATGAAGGATCCAAATTAAACCTCACCCCACCAGACCGGTTTAATGAAGGATTTTCTTGTTTTATAAGAATCGCTTCTTTTACCCCCTTTTCAAACCATCTATGTTCTTTCGCTAAGATTTTAACCTCATTGTCGTCAAATGAGTGGTTGCTAGCTTTTAGGTGCAAATGTACTGCCGATTGAGGTCCACTCATATTATCCCTGCGATGTTGATAAAGTCTTTTTTTTGAGAATTTGTTGAGTCTCTCCTATGTACTGCTCTTTACAATTTTCATTCTTACAATGTATGGAATAATCTACATTACTTTGTTTTTCATTTGGTAGCCTATCTTTTGGACGCACTAATTTTTGCCTTAACGTGTTTATCGGTTTGAAATAAGTGGGAATTTTATGTTGCCAAAGGACTCTGTAATTTTTCAGAAACTCCTGCAATGTACGGTACTGCTACTCCTCTCCTTTTTGTATCTTGAGAATTATTGGTTTCATTCCCTATTCTTTCTTTCTGACATTTGTTGAATGACCACTGAGGGTACCCACAGTTAGTGAGTGCTCTCCTGATATGTTTTGACTCCTTTTCTCTACCTTCAGTGCTAGTTGGCATTAGTTTAGCCCTATGCTGGAGGGTTCTGATAACTCCTAGTTTATGTTGTAAAGGGTGGTTAGAGTCAAAAAGTAAGTATTGGTCAGTGTCCGTAGCCTTCCTAAATACTTCTGTTTTTAGCGCAGTAAAAGTTTAGTAAAGTCTCATTATATCGATATTGTTTATATTGATAATACTGCTTATTACGACACTATTTTCATTTCCCGTGCACATTTCTAGTCTTTTTATGTATAATTAGTTCCGTTTAGTACGATTCGTGGTTTTTACAATAATCCGGTTACTACGGTGCTCTTTTTCATCTCCCGCCCGCCATTTTGCTATGTTTGTATCGATACAAAAGATACTTAAGGTGAATCGATATTTGCTTAGGGGTTTCTACACAGTACCACCATTATCGAAATCTGTATCGGTCGCGCTGTTGGTCGACTTGGTCACGTGACTTGGTCGTGTGACTTGGTTACGTGACCAGCTCCTGTGTCTTGCAGTGGAGGAGACGCCATTTTGCTACCATTCAACCATAGCATAACGAAAGAATTGTGACCTCGGAAGGTAATACAAGGCAATCGTGGCTGTTGAGGAGAATCCAACACGAAATTAAAGGCAAGTATGCCCCAGAAGATTCCCACAATGACGAGGATGAAGAACCAACAAAGACACAAGCGTTGCAAGGTGTTACGGACGTACAATCTTACTTAGAATCCAGAGAAAATGCATCCGTTTTTTTACAAATGTTAAACAAGATTAAATCGTTTGTGTTAAAAGGTGAAAATGGGAAGCAGAACAAGATTGAAGACTTTTTTAAATTGCATAATAAGATGTAATCGTTGCAGTTTCCCTGTTGCAGTGTTATGTACTTGTACACTGTACTGTATATGAATACAATCGTTTTTTGCAACAATGTTTATTGTTTTGTCTGCTGAAGCGTGATGATGTTGAAAATTACTGTACATGCATACTGTATTAAAGATCCCCCAGTCACGTAACTGGCTTCCGTGTTTCACAATAAAAAAAATCGTAGCAGAGCTCACGTCTTTCATTAAATTCCTCCACTGTGAGACTAATAAAGGCATATCCAATCCAATCCAATTACTGCTGCAATAGCGTTTGTTTATCCCGTTGGCGTGAGCACAATAACAAAACGGCGTAGTAGAGCTTATATACAGTACTGTTGTTTAACACCAATTTAAACCATGGGTAAATGTAAGAATTATGATATCCGATCAACATACAAGGCAATTGTGGCGGTGGAGGACAATCCAACAAGAAAATCCTTCATCGCGAAAGAGTTTGACGTGCAGCAGAATACTTCATCAACGTAAGTAATGTAAATGTTGCAGTTTTGGTTTTTCATTAATGTATTTAATTGTGTTGCATTCAGATATCTTTATCGCTTGCAAGATTCACTGTTTTTAATATGTTTGTACATGCTGCCGTCCGTGGTTTCGTGTGAATAGAACAATGTGAGGATTTTTTTTTTGCATTGGTTGCATTTTTGAAAGGAAATAGTAATAGTAATAATTAAAAAGTGTAAAGACGTTTTTATTTGATGCACAAGTTTATTTTTCTCTTCACTACTGTACAAAAAGCATGCTAGATACGCAATCCATGAACCCAATGATAAATTTACATGCCATATCAAAGGTCCCCCATTTACGTATTGCCCCCTCCCCCTTTTAATGCAGTTCGATGCAGGACGGATATACTATATATATTTTTTCTGACTCCCGAGAATATCGATATAACGAGACTTTATATATATATTTTTTGCCCGTGTAAAATGAGACGCCGACCTCGAAGTCCGAGACTCTTAACTGCATTAGAGGGGCAGTCCCTTGCGGGTTGCGTAATGGGGCAACAGATATTTATCCCGGACATCCTTTCTCATGACTGTTATGAGTCACATCCAAAATTGCTCCTTGTGGTCATTAAGCTTGGAGTGCCTCCAAGGGATCCTGATTGCACCACTGTCGTCAAGTTCCTTCTTTTTTTGGACAAAAGCATAGCAACAGCATGCAGACGCTGGCGGGAGGCTCTGCGCTGTTAATGATTTTCAGCCTGTGACGTAGTTCGTTACGTTTATGCCAGTCGGGACTAAACGAATGGCGCCAGGTCACCGCCCTCCTCAGCCACTGGGGACTTTGCACAAGTGCACTTGTTCTGTCAGCGGATGAGTGATGCGGACGACTCACTTCAAGCAAGCGGGAAACGTTGAAATCAATCATACGCTGCAGTCAACACTTCATCTCTGACACAAGTACACAACGTTGGATATTTATTAGGGATGGAACGAAAGCCACGTCGGAATCGGAAAATGTGTTTGGTTCAAGGAGATTTGCGTGCGCCGAATTGAACCGAATGGAATTGTTACACCTCAAAATGAATTGAAGCCAAAAGAAGAACAAACGTTTAGCTAAAAGGGCAACGCTCCAAGCAGCGTCCGTCCGGCAGAATTGAGATTTGGCATTTAAAGTGTCTTGTTTACGGTTCTAATTACGACATTCAAATGGACACATAAAAAGCTTGCCTGGCGCGGCTGAAAAAGCGGTCATGATTTACAGCGTTGGATAAATCTGCCATCTCGGCTTTCGCAATGCATCCTTCGAAAGCCGTGCGGCTATCTCTGAGGCGGGACGTTTCGTCAGTGCTATCGGAGGCCGGGATGGTGCTCAAAACGTAGAGCTCAAATTAATTTCCAAGGATAAATAGAGTTGGTTGAGCGGAGACGCTAGCGATGCACTGATAGAAGCGAATTGTAAAATGGCCGAGATGCGCCGATAGGCTTGTGATTCTAGGACGCTCGCTAGCATCGCCGGCAAACAGACAAGAGCCTTTTACGTCTCCGTCGATTGAAATTCGTTCACTTTTCACAACATGCGGTTCACCCGCACATGTTGACGCAAGTGCAAAGCTAATTATAAAGATCTTCACTGACAGTGTACATTTTGCTTTCAACATCCTGTGTGTTTGTTTATTTTTTTTTTTCATTCACTGCTAGACAATGTGCAAAATTGTGTCCACTTTGTAGCATATGTCACAAATCAGTTACCTGGAGCACCCAAGTATATTTTAAGGAGGGCGGGCAGTACCCCTCGCCTCAAGTTCTGCCAGTGTTTCTAAATCGATCTAAAGACATCGAGCTGTTTGTTCCGTTATGCTAACAAACAATTCCAGCAGCGATTTATAACCCCCCCTCCCCTATTCTGGTCCACTAAATGCAAGCTGGTATCGTGTTTCCTTTCAAATGGTTTATTCTATTGAAGATATGAGAACAAAAGGCATCTCTGTAGAAGGGAAGGGAAAAAATATCTCAAATATTGTCCTCCCTCTGCTTCTGTTCTCTGGAACTCAAGTGCCACGTAAGCTTCTTAAAATATGCTTTACACAGTGGAAATATTTTTTTCTTCAACATTCCTAAACCTTTGTAAACACTTTTTTCCAATGAACGTAAGCCCACCATTTGGCAAGCAGCTTGTCTTATCTGCAGCTCGGCGTCTTAATTGTTTATGGAGGCTTTTTAGTGCGTTAACAAACGAATCTGCAAGGAAGCCGTAGCGGTGACCTCATTGTTAAGCGCATCACTATTTCTTCCCGGTGTGGCCCCAAATCGCCTCCATGCAAGCCATTTCGACGTTTCCTTTCAGATGCTTTATCCTCTTGCAGATGTGACAACAAAAGGTAGCGGAATGTGAGCCTTGGGGTGGGGATGCGAGGTGCTTTACCTTATAAGGTGGTTTGTTGCCGAGCAGGTGAGCAGCCGTATGTCAGGGCCACGCGTAAGTGCATCTGAAAAATCGTTGTGAAGTGTCTCAGGGGGTAGGACGACCGCGCCACATGAAATGGACAGATCGTCTCCCAAGTCGTGTCCGGTTAGCCGTTGTGTCCAAACAACTCATTAAAGTCGTGCAAATGAGGAGTGATGCAATGCTGCCACCTGGGGCACCCAATGCCTTCATTTCAAGCAGTCAAATGTTCTCCGCGTCAATGGTTCTAAAACATGTTGCATCACGTTGTGCCCGGGAAAAGACGTAGCTGCCATCACGATGACAAACGGGAAAATTAGTGGGCCCAAGTATTCAGCACGAAAACACAAAGCGGTTCTTTTGCGAAAAAAAAAAATAGTGTTTATAAGCCACGGTAGCATCATCAATAGTTTGTACATGAACATTGAGCTTAAATGTGTGTTAGAAGGGTGAATGGGGGGGGGGGGTTCCAAGAAATGAAAGGTTATTTGGATAATTTTTGCTTTGAGTTATGAGCAAAAATAGTGAACATAATTAAAAAAAAACATTTTCTTCGAGCAATCAATGTTAATGCTATCTGATTTTGCTGGACAAAATAAACATAAAACAAAGACAATGACACTTTATTGCAAGGGTCTGACACTCTTTTTTTTTTTTGCCACCGGCCACATTGTCATTAGAGTTTCCGTTATGAATTTGGGGAAGTCATTACAATGTTTCATCCCCTCCGTATATTACATATAGAGGACAAAACAAATGAATGAAGAACTAGTTTTCAAGAGTGAAATCAGGCTCATACACAAAGGGAAACACCATTGACAGACTAATAAATGACATTTATGCAAAACTGTCTAATGAAATTTTTTGGACTTTTCTGGATGGGTGTTTTTTTGACGATTTCCTCGGACTGACTCCAAACAAGAAATCAGTTTGTTTGCACACTTTGTTTCATTTTCAGCAAGTGTTATAAATAGCAAGTTGCAATTGTCACCCTTTTTTTCTTTTCCTCAAACTCCCCATTAGATGTGTGGGAAGGGGTAGATTAAAAAAACGATTTGCGACACATGACAAAATTGTTTCATTCCAAATAATACATTGCGCTGTTTATTGGGATGTGGTGACATCGCACGTTCCATTAAGCATTTTGTAAAGCTGTGGAACAAAACCCGAGTTGCAAGTCTTACATTTAACAACATTTTCTTTGCACAGACGAGCACAGCACCCGAGTCACCCTTGAAACAGTTATTTGGAGTTAATTATGTGAGCCCGCGTCTGCCTCCCCAATTTACATCAAGCATGTCTTATTAAAAATGGAAAAGGCCCTATGCCACATTAAGGATTTGAGAATTTTACTCAAGCATGAAATGAGCCCAACGCCAAGTGTCGCGCGGACAAAGAAATGCGAAGGGCCAAAACAAAAACAAAAAACAAAAAACACGCACACAAAAAGAGAGATTTGTTGGATGCCGTTTTTAGATGTAATCAGTGTCATTCTGTAGGCACTTTTTCAAACAACACACATTTAAAGTCATCCAATTTTCATCATCATCATCGAGTAAAATCATGGTCTCCAATTGAAGCACAGTACGAAAAATCAATATTCGAAGGAAAAAAAAGATTTATTTTAAGCTACGTGACCCTTTATTTTTCATATGCCAGCCACCTGGTTATGGCACTCCATGTAGGCTTTCCCTGCCAGCATTTTACACCCTGCAGTTATGTGTTGGATTGTCTCAGGTGCCTCTTTGCACAACCTACACCTTGGGTCTTGCCTGGTGTGGTATATTCGTGCCTCTATAGCTCTGGAGTTCAGGGCCTGCTCTTGAGCAACCAGGATGAGTGCCTCTGTGCTGTCCTTTAGGCCAGCCGTCTCTAGCCACTGCCGTCTCTAGCCACACTGCTTCTTGAGATCAGCCACTTCTTCTATGGTTCGGTGGTACATCCCGTGTAGGGGCTTTTCCTCCCATGATTGTCCCTCTTCCAGCACCTCATCCTCTGTTCCCCATTGTCTGAGACATTCTCTGAGTACCTCATCCGTTGGAGCCTTCTCTTTGATGTATTCATTGAGCTTGTTGATGTTTCATCCTGGACAGTGGCTCTTACACTCACTAGTCCCCGGCCTCCTTCCTTACGGCTTGTGTACAGTCTCAGGGTGCTGGACTTGGGATGGAACCCTCCATGCATGGTGAGGAGTTTTCGGGTCTTAACATCCGTGGTCTGAATCTCTTCCTTTGGCCACCTTATTATTCCTGGAGGGTATCTGATCACTGGCAGGGCATAGCTATGATAGGTCCCTACTCTCAGGTTGGGGGGAGCAGAGGACCACTCCCTGTGGCCTAACTGATTGTTCAAAATCGGATTGGTTAAAGCAAGCATTTTATCGACAGTTATTTGATTCTACAAGGCTCACAGAACTGATTGTGAAGGTGTGCAGGTCGATTTCTGACCCTGGTAACAAATAATGGCCAAAATGTGATTGTTTAAATGATTGAATACAAAATCACACACCTGGAAACAGCACAACAGGGGGAAAGTAATGAAAGGAAGCAGAAAGACAATTTGGAATTATTTAATAATAATTCATGGACAAAATATAATTTACATCAGTTTGTGATTCAGATATTTTTAGGCCAGAAGAGAAGGCCTCGCAGGCCCTGACGGTCCACCACCCGTATAATTAGATTTGTTTTTATATAGTCAGTAGCTTTTAGTACCATATCTACCTTTCAACCTCATCCCATACGCTTCTTGCTGAAAATACAGCAACTTCAATATTTTCCAAAGGGTAAATTCAATCACCCCATGGATGATTGCATTTACCTTTTTCCACCTTTAAAATAACTTTTTTCTTTCAGATGACATTTGTCTGAGGATTGTCCTAGTGATAAATATCCCCGCACTGCGAACAAAAAAAGACACTTTATCATCATAAATTCACTCATACAATTTCAAAAAAAGTGGGGGAAACAGTCTATTTTAGCATGGCGATGCACTCCCCAGCTGCTTCATGATGAATGGCTCCAAGAGCACTCCTTGGGCATTCGTCAAGCAGCACTCGCAGGTTGCGGCTGCGGGAAGAAAAAGGAGAAGATCAAAAACATATGCAGACTCATCGTGCCTGCAAAGACCCCCCCCCACCCCGTGTGTGTGTTAGGACCATCTGTGTTGGACTCAAAGTGACCACTTTTGAGCTCATTTGTTGTATGAATGTGAAACTTGCTAATGTTACACTCTTAAAACTGAGAGGCTGGAACGGGCTCTAAATGTCCTCATGTGGCCATGATGTGCAGTGGTGGCGGCTACAGGTGGAGCACTGCTGGAGTCTGGAGGCGAAACAGGTCAAAGGAAAGCTACTCATGTAGTAGAGGCATGATTAATAAACACAGCACACATCCAAAGAGCGCTGTGAATAATGACTATAAACAAGGAGCAGGTGTTATTCAATTACATCCTGGTCAAACAGGCTCGATGCACTTTTCTGTACTTTTTTATGAGACCGTGCTATTTCTCCTCTATTTTTCTAGTATCAACCGTGGATTTTGCACCAAGCGCAAGCGCCTGCAGCTGATCCCCAAAAATTTATTTTGTCTTTCGACATGGCCAAGCAGCATGTGGCTCAATACAAACCTTCAATAATAACAGTTTTTATGTCAAATATTGAAAGTGTCTATATATCTTGGGACGATTTATGTTCTTGTCAGTACGCCGCCTGATAGTTTGCTGTTATCACTCCCTATCAAAGTTAGAACACTTCTCTTCCTTTAATGATCTCCCACCGAACGTTGGGAGTATCCTGGGTCAAAGGTTATGTTGTAATTTGTCTGTTTCCAACATGGATTTGCTCACAGCGGTGAGGTAAGCGAGTGTTTGGGGTTGTCAAAGTGAGGAAAAAAATGTTTGTGATTGGCGATGAGTCATGAAAACAGTTGATGTGCTTTCCTGATCCTGTTCGTCGGGTGATAGAATCCTCAGTCACAAAAGAGGTATTGATTTGTCAAACAGACGAAGGACAAGTGGTTTGCGCCGCATCTCATTTTCCTGTGATCATCCCCGATTGGCTTTCCACAACATGTGGCTCATTGACTGAGATTAAAACTCATTTCAGGTTGAAACTTTGATGGATCAAGTGTATTCATTTACTTTCCTTTTTAAAGAAATTCTATACTCAAGCAACAATTATCTTGGCAGTTAATTAATGAGCTGAAGTTCTTAAAGTGGATCTTGTTTACGCACAAAGCGGCCTGTATTGTTTGCTAATTGGACTTGCAGTGACTCAACAGGGCTCCGGCTCTGGAATTCAACTATTTCATTAGCAATAATTGGGCGTCAACATTGTACTCCACCCATATTATACAGGACAGACAAGCACAGCAAAGCAAAACACAATTTCACTATGAACCATTTGTCTCAGATATCAGCTTGGACAAATGAAGCATCATGAAGCACTCGTGATTGTCAAGTCACTTGAGGCTTGAGGGCAGGGCTCGAGTGACGAAAGGAAAACGGGGAGGTTGGATCCAAAATACACGGCGAGACAGATACTGATGAACAAAAGTCTTTACTGAGACACACATGCAAAAATGACAGCAGGATGAGGTAAGTGATAGTGATCGATAACGGCAGACCTGACGGCACGGTAGTAGCAAGGGTGGCTTTGAGAATACTCCGATGGAGACGGTATTGTACGATCGGCAAATATAGTCAGAAGGCAAAATCAAGGGAATGACAAACAGCTGTGGGAACCCAGGTGCGTGATGATGGGAGGGGCCGTCTCCAGGGAGCAGCGGAGGAGGTCAAAGGAGGGGCGGGGCGCGCCCAGGACGGCGACGAGATGTGACAGTGATAGCTTTTCACTCGTCTTGGCTCAAAGATGCAATGGGTTTTTTGCCATTGGACTTCCTGAACTGAATATTTAAACCAAGCGCAGCATCTGGAGAAGTAAAAAAAAGCTTCATGAAGCTTTGTTTTCCCACCCCCAATAAAAGAACATAGTCATTCCATTCTGGCTCAATTAATACTGCTTTCATTTTATCTGAGATTTGTTCAATACATATCACCAGTACACACCAAACCAAAAGGAAAAGTCAAAAAATAAACATATAAATGCTAGTATAATAAACCCTTAACACCCATGCTTTCACTACAAATATCAGAATACGTAAACCATCTCCAGGTGTGACTAATGTGGCGGCCTGTGCGTGCTGTAACGCACAGACGGCGACCTAGTTAGCTGCTATCATCACCTCCTCACTGCTGACAGCCACGTCTCACTCACAGTGCCTGCTATAATAAGCACGCCTGCATGCCTCCGACGGCGTTCACTAACACGCTTGCATAACAGCTAAATGCCAGAGTAATACCTCGGTGACCCCCTCCTCCCACCTTGACACAGCCCCCCACATCTCCTTGGTGGCACACTTTCCAACCAAAATTATTTTGGAAGAAGTGTGGCCCCAAAAAAGCTACAGGGGGGAAAAACAAAAACAAAATGAAAATGTATGCACAGAGATAAGCCTTTGACATGCTACTGTATTTCGTCTGCTTTATTAGCTCTTTTAGCCCGCACCACTTTGCTTTACGTCTGGACTCTTGTATATCACAGCGTTTTGCGCCCTAACAAAAGCACCTTGGGCAAATCCCTTCCGCGCAGCACTTTAGCACCCCATCACATCCTGGCGAGAAATTTGTCGCTTGGTACCAATCAGTGACTAATCGCGCGACGTCCTCCATCAACTCAATCCAGAATATGCTGCGTCATAGGAAAACGATCAATATCGAAACGAAAAAGCTTGCATTGAACCCCACTCTCCTGATTTATGTTTTCCCTAAAAAAACACTACTGTCTTCTGTGATTATTGCAATAAAGCGCTTTTGTTTTCTTGCAAATTACTACATACGCTGCATCTCGGGAGCTGCTGCTTTGTGACTCAGCATGGCTTATATTTAGACAATCGCGTTCAATATTTATTGGACATGAGCTTTGTTATGACAACAAACTTTCTAAATGGCTGTTTTATCCCGAATGTGCAAGTTGAGACAGCTCATCTCACCCATGATGGACTCTCTAAACCCTAACAAAAACAAATAAATAAATAAATACATAAATAAATAAATAAACAAATAAATAAGTAAATAAATAAATAAATAAGTAAATAAATAAATAAATACATAAATAAATCTCCATAGTTGTCGCAGCTCACTTTTTGGCCAGTGTTCTGTCGTCTCCTTTAGCGACTCCAACCGGCATCATTTTTTGGCAAGTGGTTGGACAGCGTTACCTCGTAAATCCAAACTGTTTACTCATGTCTTTATGAAGTCACATTATGATGTCGTATGTCCTCTGTCTGAACAACGGAATTTTTAAAGGCCCCATAAAGGTGAAGCAAAAGCGTGAGGTGTGTGCGATATTGATGGTGGAGCTCACCATTTGCAGTGTGTGCATGGACAGAGCGAAAAGTACAGACTATTATTTTATTTCATCCTGTACTGCAAGGGTGCCAAACTGATTTTTCTTGCCACGGGCCACATTAGAAGCCATTATGAATTTGGGAAACCATTAGAATGTTTAATCCCTCAACGTATTACATATAGAGCACACAACAAATTAATGAATAACTAGTTATTTATTGGTTTGTTGTGTCAAGAATAATGACTGTTATTATGGTTTGCATGGGACAATTTGAAATTTTGGTTCGGATTTTAGTTAGCATCATAGAATTTCACGTTTGACATGTTTTATTCGCGGGCCGGATAAAATTATGGGGTGGGCCAGATTTGGCCCCTGGCCTTGACTTTGACACCGCTGCTTTACAGAGACGAAATGGCATGGATGATAATAGGCTGAGAAAAACCAGGCCGGATCTCATTGCCAGACTCCACGTCTTGCATGGACGGTTTGTTTGTGTCAGAAAATCTTATTCAAAAATAATACTCAAAGAAATCACTTAATGTGATAATAACATGAGGCAAATTAGCGTGGATTGGACAAAAAAGTCGCTAGCTGGTTCGTGACAAAGATCTCATCATCTTCTGTGTTGCGGCGTGTCGCAGGCTGCTTGTGAGTTGCTCAAGAGCAATAAATCTCATTAAGACCTTTTTTATTTAATAATTATTATAAGAGCAAAGCAGCTTCATTGTGATTTGAAACTTGTCTAGATTTAGAGATCACAAAAATATGTGCAAAGTGGGATGTCATATTTAATGATAGGATGTTTTCTTTTTTTTTTTTTTGTCACGGTAAGGTTGCGAGAAGAGTTGGAACTACACATCCGTCCATTTTCTAATTCGCATCCCCTCACAAGTGTCGTGGGCGTGCTGGAGCTGATCCCATCTGTCTTTGCGCAGTGGGCGGGGTAATACACCATTAAACTGGTTGCCAGCCACTCATATTAAACTATATTGGGAAATACTTTTGTGGTATAGCTTTGCAGTTGATTCAGTCAGTTTGCTATCTATCTATATCTATCAATATATATCTATAGGTCCCTTGTGGACAACCAGACCTTCTGGCCCACCTGGTAGGCTGGCGCGGAACGGCGACGGCGATCCGCGACCCTTTGGTTCCGGACTGCCGTGCGTGATAGGGCTGCCCTGGTCTCCCTCCATACCCGATGGGCCCGCCGAAGATGGTGTTGTATCGACGGGACCTCCACCTCCCCTTCCTGTGTGGGAAAGAGCGGCGGCTGGTAGCCATAAGCCGACATAAACGGTGACCGACCTGTGGCTGAGGAGACCAGGGTGTTGTGGGCATATTCCACCCACGGGAGATGGATGGACCAGGCCGAGGGACGATGAAGGCATACGCAGCGCAGGGCCGCCTCCAGGTCCTGGTTCTTCCGCTCGGTCTGGCCGTTGGACTGTGGATGGTAACCGGAGGACAGGCTGGCCGACGCCCCCATGGACCTGCAGAAACGCTTCCAGACCCGGGATACGAACTGGGGCCCTCGGTCCGACACGATGTCAGTGGGGATCCCGTGGAGACGGACGACGTGTTTGACCAATAGTGTCGCCATCTCAATGGCGGACGGTAACTTGGTCAACGGCACGAAGTGTGCCGACTTAGAAAACCGGTCCACTATTGTGAGAATGACCGTCTTACCACGGGATGGGGGGAGGCCGGTGATAAAATCCACTGATATGTGGGACCAAGGGCGCGGGGGAACAGGTAGGGGGCGGAGCAGTCCTGCCGGAGGCTGATGGGAGACCTTGCCACAGGCGCACTCCGGGCAGGCTTTAACAAAGTCCGCCACGTCGTCGCGGAGCCGCGGCCACCAGAATCGCTGGGAGACGAGGTGCTCGGTGCGGCTCACCCCTGGGTGACACGCCACCTTGGATGCGTGCCCCCACTGGAGCACCTCCGAGCGCAGCGACTGGGGAACGAACAGTCTGCCTGTGGGACACTTATCGGGAGTCGGGGTACCTTTTAATGATTCCATGACCCTCCGTTCGACCTCCCACTGGAGCGCCCCCATGATCTGGCGGCCGGGCAGGATGGGTTCCGCAAGGTCTTCCTTGTCTGCTGGCTCGTGGATCCGCGAGAGGGCGTCGGGCTTGGTGTTCTTTGTTCCTGGACAGTAGGTTAGGGTGAAGGAGAAGCGTGTTAAGAAGAGCGCCCACCGTGCCTGGCGTGCGTTCAGCCTCTTGGCGGCCCGGATGACCGCCAAGTTCTTATGGTCCGTAAGCACGGTGAACGGCTCCTTCGCCCCTTCGAGCCAGTGCCTCCACTCCTGAAGAGCCAATACGACGGCGAGCAGCTCCCTGTTGCCCACGTCGTAGTTGGCTTCGGCGGAGCTGAGGCGGCGGGAGAAGAAGGCGCAGGGGTGGAGCTGCTGGTCGACTGAGGAGCGTTGGGAGAGTACTGCCCCAACGCCTGAGTCCGAGGCGTCTACCTCCACAATGAACGCGCCGTTGGGGTCTGGATGGCGGAGAACTGGGGGGTGAGAGAAAGCCTCTCTCAGCAGCCGGAACGCGGCGTCCGCTTCTCTCGTCCACCTGAACAGGGTCTTAGTGGAGGTGAGTTGGGTGAGGGGGAGGGCTTTCCGGCTGTAGTCCCGGATGAAGCGGCGGTAGAAGTTGGCGAACCCCAGGAAGCGTTGTAACTGCTTGCGAGAGGTGGGTGTGGGCCATTCTACTACCGCTTCGGTCTTGGCTGGGTCAGCCCGGATCTGCCCCCGCTCCACGATGAAGCCCAGGAAGGATAAGGAGGAGGTGTGGAATTCACACTTCTCGGCTTTGACGTATAGTCGATTCTGCAGCAGCCGCTGCAGAACTAGCCGGACGTGCTGGCGATGTGCCTCAAGGGACTCTGAAAAAATTAAAATGTCGTCCAAATACACAAAACAGAAAATATTCAGAAAATCCCTCAAGACATCATTAATAAGGTTCTGGAACACAGCGGGTGCATTGGTGAGACCAAACGGCATCACCAAGTACTCGAAGTGTCCCAGAGGTGTCTTAAATGCGGTCTTCCATTCATCCCCCTCTTTGACCCGAACAAGGTGATAAGCGCTCCGGAGGTCCAGTCTAGTGAAGATGGTCGCGGCCTGGAGGGACGCGAAGGCGGAGTCAATCAGTGGGAGCGGGTATTTGTTCTTTATAGTTATTTCGTTGAGTCCCCGATAGTCCACGCACGGACGCAACGATTTATCCTTTTTAGTGATAAAAAAGAACCCCGCTCCCAGAGGTGACCGTGATGGCCGAATGAGCCCGGCCGCGAGCGAAGAGTCAATGTAGTCCCGGAGAGCCTGTTGTTCGGGTTGGGAGACGTTGTACAGACGAGAACTGGGAAACGGAGCGTTGGGCTGAATGTCAATGGCGCAATCATAGGGACGGTGCGGTGGCAACGACAGGGCGCGGTCCTTGCTGAACGCCTGTCGTAAGTCGTGGTAACAGGGCGGCACCCCCTCTAGGCTAATCTCCTCCCTAGGGTAGCTGTGAGATGGTGCCGGCCCACCCGCGGCCGACCGGAGGCAGTGAGCGTAGCAGAGGGGGCTCCACCCCTGAATGGTAGGTCCGTCCCACGAAATGGCCGGATTGTGGGTCCCCAGCCAAGGTAACCCGAGCACGATGGGAACCGAGCGTGAACGCATCACGAAAAACCGCCGGTTTTCCACGTGATTGCCCGAGAGTACGAGTCGAAGCGGCACGGTTTCTTGCGTAACCTCGGCGAGTAACCGACCGTCGAGATCGAGTATGCTCCGACTCGCCCCCAGCTGAACAACCCGACACCCCAACGCCGACACGACGCGCGGGTCTATAAAACAGCCGTCGGCCCCCGAGTCCACTAAGGCCCGAACGGACATTGTCCTGGTGGGACCGTGTATAACGGCATCCAGCTCCAGTCTCCGCGACGTGAACCCCCCCGCGGACCTTAAGGGAACCCGTTGCTTGTGTGGACGGGGTAACGTACAGTCACTGGGGGTCTTTCCGGGAAGCCCCCAACTGGGACAGTCCGGGGCTCGATGACCCAACTTGCCGCAGAGCTGGCATGCCGGGCCGGTGTTGCGTCGCTCCGGCGCCCGCTCAACGGCCCTTTCGACCCCCATCTCCATCGGCTCCACGGCCGCGTGCCCCCCACGCGGAAAGGTCCGGGCACCCCCTCGGGTCCCTGCTGGCGGCTCAAGATTAGCCTGGGCAGCCCGCTCCCGGGCCCTGTCTCGCATCCGGTTGTCCAGCTGCAGCGTGAGGGAGATCAGCTCGCGAAGGCTGGAGCACTCGTCGCGGGTAGCCAGCTCGTCTTTCAACGCCGCGCTGAGCCCGCGCCGAAACATCCCTCGCAGCGCACGGTCGCCGTACCCGCTGGCGGCAGCCAGGACGCGGAAGGCGACGGAATACTCCGCCGCCGATCGGCTACCCTGCTGGCAGATCCACAGCTGGGACTCCGCTGCCTGCCCACTCACCGGGAGATGGAAAACCTGCCGTAACTCGGCGACGAAGTCCGGGAAGGAGGCTCGGAGCTCCGGCCGAGATTCCCAGACGGCCAACGCCCAAGCGGCTGCGGGTCCGGCAAGCAGGCTGGTGACGTAAGCCACTTTGGCCGCGTCCGTGGTGTATACGGAGGGTTGCTGGTCGAAAACTATGGAGCACTGCAGCAGGAATTGCGCGCAGCGCCCGGGCTCCCCTCCGTAACGGGTGGGATGTGGGATGTTGGGTTCGCGGCTCAAAGTTTGGGGAGGGACGGCCCCCGCGACGAAGGCGCCGCTGGCCTCAAGTCTATCTACCCGTTGGGCTAACCGGGTGATGTCGCGGCGGATCTCCGCGATGGCGGGCACCACTTGGCCGAGCTGCTCCGCCTGCTGAGCGAGGACGGAGAAGATTCGGTTACTGTCCGCAGGATCCATGTCGGTCGGAAGATTCTGTCACGTTCCGGCGGCGACAGTGGCAGCTGGCGAGCAGGAACGTGTGGTATAGGCGGTGGATCGTAGAGCAGGACAGAGGCGTGGGTACCGGCAAAGGATTTATTAACATAAAGCGCGGGTCCATCTATCCATCCATCCATCCATCCATCCATCCATCCATTCATCCATCCATCCATCAATCTAGCTAGCTAGCTAATTCTATCGCTGTCTCTCTTTCTCCCTTTTTTCTCTTTTTCCCTCTTTCTCTTTTTTCCTCTCTTTTTCTCTCTTTATCTATGTCTCTTTCTCTCTCTGTCTCTCTCTCTCATCCATCCATCCATCCATCCATCCATCCATCCATCCATCCATCCATCCATCCATCCATCCATCCATCCATCCATCCATATCTCAAAATCTCTATATCTCTGTATCAATCTCCGTCTCTCTCTATCACTCTCTCGACAGAGAGAAACAGAGACAGAGAGAGAGGAAGGGAGCTAAGGATTGAAGGAAGGAGTGAGGGAGGGATGAAGGGCGGGAGAGAGAGACAGATTGAGAGAGAGAATGGCAGAGATAGATAACAAATCAGTGCATTACTCAACACTATAAGGCCTTGCTACGGTGTTCTGACCCACGGCGATGATGCAGGAATTCAGATTGAATCTCTTGCAGTCGGCCCGTGGCGATTGAGCCCAAATCTCCTCTTGTGGCCGCTGCAGCAGCTCAACGTAGCACATGGCTAGAATACCAGCGGGAAGAGAGTTTGGGTTGGCCCCCTCCCACCTCGGCCAGTGAGCAGAGAGCTCCAGTGTGGACACCGCAGCTATCCCTTTGTTAGCTACCTGTTTATGGCACCTTCTCAACCTGCGAATGCTCGATCCAGAGAGGGAGAAGGCGATGGGGCTCTTAAATGCTTCTATGCGGTGGAGAGGTGCTATGCATTGTGCGCACGGCGTGGCCTAGATTCAACTCAACAATCTCGGGGAAGCATTCTGCTCCTCGTCTGATGCTACTTTACTGCAATCAGATGGTATTCATCATCCCCAAACGCCCTCCCACTTGAATTTCCTCCCACTCCACCACACGCATCCCAATCTGGAACCTCTTTGCAAGCAATTGGGCAGCGGGGCGTACACAGAAGCTTTCTTTGGCATGTATCAGTCAGGAGGAGTTGAGAGGGGGTTCTTCATTTCACTCCAATTTCTCACCATCCATTCCCATTATTCTTTAGGGGTCATTGGTGAGTGGGTGCCGATCGCAACTTATTGCGGGTCGGAGGGCAGCGTACCCCACGGTTTGATCGTCGGCTTCATTTTTTTCTTGATAGGTTACGCCCCCTTCTAATCCCTCCACAATATACTTTTAAAACCCTTATTAATCTTTGTATTTATGTATATATATATATATATATATATATATATATATATATTATATATTATATATATATTATTATATATATATTAACGTGTTTTGTGTATATATATATATATATATATATATATATATATATATATATATATATATATATATATATATATATATATATATATATATATATATATCGATAGTCGGATATATCGATAGTCCCGGTTATATCGATATTTTTTCGGACTCCCTTGAATATCAATATAACGAGACTTTACTGTATATGTAACTGCCGGGTATCTTGTCATGGCAACCAATGACAAGATACCCGCCAATTACAGTATATATGTATATATTATCAGTGACGTGCGGGGAGGTTCATGGCTGGTAAGGCGCTGACGTCATAACAGTCAGATTTACAAACATGAACTCTACCGAGTAGCTTTTTCACCATTTGATTAGCAACAGTTAACGTGTTTTGTTTAAAATGTCATGTCAGCATTCTCTATATAAACTGTAGCATATAAAAAAAGAATTAAAAAAATGTGATTATCGTGTTACCTTTACTTATAAATGAATTCCATGCGCCGCTCCTTCTTAAGAAAGGCATCGATAACTTTGTAGGAGCCTTCCTTATCTTTCTTCAGTTTTAAAAGTCTCTCTATTTCTTTCAATTTAGATATGTAATCCTCCATTCTGTAAATAAGGCCAAGCAACATGAAAACATGACTGTATGGTTGCACTTAACTTGCTAACTGTTTACTGTAGCTTGCTGTCACTAATTCTATTATTCTGCAGCCGAGGAGCTGCAAGAAGAATCTGTAATCACCAGCACCCCCTGTCATGAGGCAGGAGAACTGTGTGCCTCGCCTTTGCACACAGTTTTGATAAAAATAAAATAAACACTGTAGTACAGTGTTTATAATGTAAAGTGACTCTACATTATATACACCAGATAAACTGTAGAAATTTAGTTCATATACTAAAAGTGTTTGAACACTTTAATAGCGATATGCAGAGGGACAGCAATGCAGTCTCACTGCGGAGCAAGCCAGCACAGTTTGGAAAGTGATTGGTGAGGCTCAGCCGGCTGCTGCATCACTGCTCGTCTGTAACGCTAAATGTGAAAATCAGCGATTTATATATATATATATATATATATATATATATATATATATATATATATATATATATATATATATATAAATGCACACGTCGATCGCCTACTTGGAGCTTTTTGCTGATAATTTTACTATTATGGCACCGGAAAATAAACACCACGGCTCGTGTTCAGCCTCAGTTCAAATGTGGTGCGTTACTACGAATAAATTGAAGAAACTACCAGCCGTACACGTCTACTGTAGCTTGCTGTCACTAATTATATTATTCTGCAGCCGAGGAGCTGCAAGAAGAATCTGTAATCACCAGCACCCCCTGTCATGAGGCAGGAGAACTGTGTGCCTCGCCTTTGCACACAGTTGCTCTGTTTATTTGTCATCCAAGACTTGGGGTGCGTTCACGTTCGAGAATAGCACACGACATCTTATGACTCTAGGCTGTTTGGGAAGCATTGTCTAACTGAATGAGTGGTGACAAACACTTCCCAACGTTTTTGTGTTGCTACACTTGACGCACCCCTCTGTCAAGTTGCGATGGAAGTGATTGTGATTGGCTAAACTGTAGAGTTATGTGTCATGGTAAGCCAATCAGAGCTAGTGTTTTCACACACACCGGAACAGCGTGTCAATAGTCACGCAAAATTGTCACGTGCGAGTTGACAGCTCGGGCGTGGCCTACGTTCGCGACACTTCATTTCATTGTCGTTCTGCAATTTCATTTCATTTCAACGAGTCACTGTCAACTCACCAGTGACATGATTATGACGAAAGTGCATCGCTACGTCTTGTGCTCCAAATGTTTGCTTGTGCTTCAAGTGTTTGCTTTGCACGAGGTGATTGTTAGATGTGAGTGTACCATTTTATTCGCCCCGCCCGCCTTCTTTTGTCGCGTTTTATTCCGCGTCCGTGGAATCATCGGACTCGAGCCTTTTGTTGTCATAAAATCTCTGCCAGCACCTACGAGACTCGAAGTGAATGCAGATGACATCGAGGAGCTTGTTGCTGACCATAATGAGATCACCAACACAGAGAATTTGATTTGCCTTCAAGAGGACAAGCAGAAGCAGGCCATTCAACAGTTGATGTGCAGGCTTTTATTGAACAGTTCCATTCAGAAAAGGCTATAAAAATCATCAACATGATGAATGATAATGTGATGCCTCAGTTTCGTAAGACCTTACAAGTCAGAAAGCAACAGGTGTCAATTAAGAGCCATCAATGACCATCACAAATGTAAATAAAGTGACTTTATTATACAGTGCAGTGTATTTCTTTCATTACAAAACAATAGCACGTTTATTATACATAGGATAAGGTAGGTTGTGTGTAGTTTTAAGGCTTATTTAGTTGAAAAGTATATTTTATGGAAACCCGGGAACGGATTATTCCCATTTCCTATGGGATTTTTTTTTTTTTGGAGATAAACACTTTTCGCCTTACACACTCTGTCTGGGAACCAATTAAGTTCGTAAGTTGAGGTCTCACTGTATATATATATATATATATATATATATATATATATATATATATATATATATATATATATATATATATATATATATATACAGTTGCTATATATATATATATATATATATATATATATATATATATATATATATATATATATATATATATATATATATATATATATATATATATATATATATATATACAGTTGCTATATATATATATATATATATATATATATATATATATATATATATATATATATATATATATATATATATATATATATAAAAGTCTCGTTATATCGATATTCTCGGGAGTTAGAAAAAATGTCGATATAACCGTACTGTCGATATATCTGCATTAACAAAAGCCGCCAAAAGAGGGCATCCAAGCGCTATATAAGAAACGGAGGTGGCCATGAGCTCGCCATTTTGTGCCTCTTTTTTTTTTCAGGTGAGAGATGTTCCCTCAATGTTGCCTCAAAATGGCACATATAATTCTTTAATCGATTGCAAACATGTATGCTTTCCTCTTCAGAAGTACAGTGTATTTGAATCATATTCATAACTGGATGTGTAACAAGAAAGCATATTATCCGAATCTGAAGCCATTGTTTGAATTCACAAGCAATGCAAGACGACTTGTTGTGAAGTCATTTTTATTGGTGTTTTGCATTTGAGTAAAAAGTGACATCGGTTGTCCTTTAATACACAGTATGGAATGTACGGTAATTTTCAAAATCATCACGCTTCAGCAGACAAAACAAGAAACATTGTTGCAAAAAACGATTACATTCATATACAGTACAGTGGGCATGTACATTACACAACAGGGAAACTGCAACGCTTACATCTTACTGTATTATGTATGCAATTTAAAAAAGTCATCAATCTTCTTCTGCTTCTCATTTTTACCTTTTAACACAAACACTTCAATCTCGTCTGCTACACACGAGCTAGCGTCTGAAAATGAAAATGGCTCTGCTACACGGTAGCTGGTCACGTAACAAACTCACTCACATGACCAGGTCACGTGACTAAGTCGACCAATGGCGCGACCGATGGCGCGACCGATGGCGCGACCGATGGCGCGACCGATGGCGTGTATCGATATAAACATAGCAAAATGGCCGGCGGGAGATGAAAAAGAGCACCGTAGTAACCGGATTATCGTAAAAAACACGAATCGTACTAAACGGAACTAATTATACAGAAAAAGACTAGAAATGTGCACGGGAAATGAAAATAGTATCGTAATAAGCAGTATTAGCAATATAAACGATATCGATATAACGAGACTTTACTGTATATATGTGTGTGTGTGTGCGTGTGTGTATGTGTGTGTGTGTGTGTGTGTGTGCGTGTGTGTGCGTGTGTGTGTGTGTGTGTGTGTGTGTGTGTGTGTGTGTGTGTGTGTGTGTGTTTGGCCTCCAAATAGGAGGAGACAGTTTCACCAGGGTCACTGCTTGGAGGCTAAATCGCTGTTGTTCATTATAATCTTTAAAAATGACCTTTTTTACCCATTACTGTTGTTATTGCACATGTTTGAGGACGATCTGAGTTCACACGGTCTATTTTTAGGCGGTGACTCTCTGATTCAAGCGTGGGCACAAAGCGGGTTACAAACCGGTTGCCCTGATATACACTTCCTCTGATGTATCAAGATGATTTAACTGTGGTGCAATCAGGTGAGGATATCGTTAATGGCCTACTTAAATTAACATATAGACTTCGGAACGTAATCGGTAAAGGACCAATTTTCACCCCGTGTGCCCAACTCAAAGCCGCCTTTATTGCTACATTCACTTCGCGCCCACTTCTATTTCTGAGACCGACAAAATGTCGCTCAGTGCCATTTTGCTCCGGTATCATTTGACAGCTCGCGCAGGTGAACATGCGTCCGCAGACAAGTGTCTTGTGACTTTCGGTCGCCTGCCGACAGCGTGCCCACTCAAATTACTAAAAACATGAGAGTTAATGTCATTTTGTGAAATAGCCGTGTGTGCACGACCCTCCTGGATCCAAAACAGAGCTCATTGAGGATTTGCACTGCATAAAATAATAATAAAACCATATATCCATTACTAAGCCATTATGTACAATATATTTCTTTAGCTCAAGGACATTGTCATCTGGAAGATGCTACACGTGGCATCATCTTAGACGAGTACATTACAAAACGGCAGATTTAAAAGAATGATGCAGAACTGCATTTCCAATAAGCCAGTGCTGACTAAAATACATCCTATACATATCCATTAATGTCATGGTGTTGCAACGCCATTAAGTTTTTTTAAAAACTTTTCAATGTTCTGAGGTATTCTGCTTTGCAAATGGGATCCATCGTGTCCATTAAATGGCTTTAAAAGGATGCAGCTGACCAAAAAAATAATAAATACGTACATACATACATAACTAAAAGGGCGGCCCGGTAGTCGAGTGGTTAGCAAGTTGGCTTCACAGTGCAGAGGTCGTGAGTTCAAGACCCGGTCCAGCCTCCCTGTGTAGAGTCTGCATGTTCTCTACGGGCCCGTGTGGGCTTTCTCCGGGTCCTCCGGTTTCCTCCCACATTCCAAAAAACATGCATGGCAGGCTAATTGAACACTCCAAATTGTCCCAAGGTGTGCGTGTGCGTGTGCGTGCGTGTGAGAGTCCGGATTGGTTGTTTGTCTCTGTGTGCCCGAAGACGGCTGGGATAGGCTCCAGCACCCCCTGCGACCCTAATGAGGAAAAAGCGGTACGGAAAATGGATGGGTGGACAAATACCTAAACAGAAAGTTAAATAAATAGGCAAATAAATAAATACATTACAAAATAAATAACAAAATTAAAAAACAGGACAACATAAATAAATAGGACATTTTAACAGAATGTAAAGAGCAGTAATGAAACACAGTGGCTGATGTTTCTTGTTTTAAAAAAATAATACTCAAAGAAACAAAATAATACATAAATAAATACATACATAAATAAACAACTAACTAAATAAATTAAATAAATAAATAAATAAATAAATAAATAAATAAATAATAGCTCTCGTTTCTTTTTTTTAATTATTAACATTATTTTTGATATGGAATGCCAAAAAAAAAGACTTGGCGACTTGCATTAACTTCACCGGGAGAGTCTATCACAAGCTTCCATCGCATTGCTGTCATTTCCGTCCATGTGCCTACTTTCGATTATTTCGGCACTGTCGCCGCTAAGCCTCGGGGGTGGCGAATAATTGTTTGCGCTTATAAACACCGTTTGGCTTTGTCTTTGTGTGCACACAAAACGTCTCATCAAGAAACGCCTTGACGTTGTGTCACTGGGAGAGGAGGAATTAATTAATTAATTAATTAATTAATTAAGGGGCTCGCTTCCAGACCCACCAAACAATTTGTTCCTTCAAAGCTTGCATTAGTGGCTCCGTTAAAATCCTGTCAGCCTTTTTGGCATCTTGAAGCCTTCGAAAATAAATCACTGTCATTCACGCGCTAAGTGACTTTTGCAATCCTCTGGACATTCAAGGAAGGAATGAACTACTCATTCACCCCTCTGCTCAGGAACGAAAAAAGAAAAAAAATATAAGAGCAGCGTATTTCAATATGCTCGTCTAAAAGGTATTATTTGTGGCGAACGCAAGCTATGGGTTTATCGTGATCGTTCCTCCCTGACTCATCGCTTCTACGGGTGTTGATGACAGGATGGTTAAATCAGCAGGAAGCCAGGTGTTGGACAGAAAGTTAGTTTAATGTTGAAGAGAGCGGAGACATTGTGGGAGGTCGGCCGAGGAGGAAGCAGAGAGAAGAGAGAGAGAGAGAGAGAGAGAGAGAGAGAGAGAGAGAGAGAGAGAGAGAGAGAGAGAGAGAGAGAGAGAGAGAGAGAGAGAGAGAGACGGACTGGGAGAGCATTAATATGACAGATAGGGTATATAATAGGATGTGACGTAATGGGATGTGACATCATGTAAAGGAAGGCAGGATGACGTATTAGGAAGTCCAAAACGAAATGATGCGAAAAGATGTTTAAAGCTGTTCGTATAGCGAATTACCCCAACAGCAACACTGCCAATGCCTCCTTGCATCATGAAGCGTCAACCGTGTACACGACGGAGAGACTCCCAGATGTGATCCCAAAAAGCAGCTGTTCAACGGCTTTTGCTCGCAGCTCTACAGGCTTATCATTCCGCCATATTAATCAATGAGGCAATTACACGTTTCTCCTCCGCCGCAGGCTCCGCGGACAACAGGTTGCGCGTCGACAGAACTCAAGGTGCGAAAAGGTTGCCCCTCCGTCTCATAAATCAGCAGACGAATCACGAGCGTCCTGTTTTTTTTTCCACCCTCGCTTTGCAGGTCACAGACGGAGGCACCATCAAGCAGAAAATCTTCACCTACGACGCCATGTTCAATACAAACTACTCTCACATGGAGGACTACCGTAGGCGTGAGGACCTTGTGTACCAGTCAACCGTCAGGTGAGCCTGATTCACCTCGTGGGTCTTCTTTGCTTTTTTTTGTGAGACAGAAATCGAATCATCCGCTGGACGCTCCAAAAAAAAAAGAGAAAATGCGATTAAACTGAAGCAAAATGCATTGACGTGATAGAAGGACTGCTACAATGTGTCCTTTTTTTCGGTCAGGGGCGTTCCTTCAGTGACGTCACGTACGGACTCGTCACCAACTCAAAAACAAGACTTCCGGAATATTCAGCGCGAGGCTTAAAACGTAAAATACAGCTATATGCGGCAGAATATTTATAAAATTCGCCCAGTAGAAGTCATTTGAAGCCATTTTACAAATATGGACACAACTTGTCCGGAGACGTCGGTTGTCCTTTAAATCCCCATTCAGGTCCGCACTTGCATACTTATGATCAGAATTAAACAAATGTCAGCGTGAGTTTGAGGAAGACAAAGTGGAGGGTGAACTCGGTGTATACATCTTTCGGGATTGTCTTGGTCTTCAACCCTGACATCTGCCTGAATGCCTTCGTCGTCTTGACTTCTCGCTAGTTTGGGTTCTTTTTCAACCCATCGGTTGACCATGGTGGAGGAAAGACTGAGCATGTCAAACAAGTGGATTTCTTTGAATCTGGCACGTTTTTGTGACAATACCAGTCGTGTATGTGTTTTCCATCGGTCATGCTCACGTCGCTCTAGTCGTGCCTTGATCCTGTTTTTCTAGCTAGTGCCCCCTGCCCACACCCTCCTTCTCTAGCTTGGTGCGACTGCCCAACTGAGGATGATTTATCTGGACAAGCCTCCTAAGCCTTTGGGACGTTAGCATGATTACAGTGGGAACACACGCACACACACACACATGCACACACACGCGCGCACACGCACACACACACACACACACACACACACACACACACACACACACACACACACACACACACACACATTCACGACAAACCGGAAAGAAGTCGGATTTCAAAATGAACATGCAGATAGAAACTAGGCCGTTCTGACCTTTACTCGCATTTTGATCAGCACACTTGGCATGTGTGGTGGGCACGGGACAATCTCCTTCCATCTCGAAAACGAAGATTGAATATTATAAAAAGTTATTTTGGACATTATTTGGCCACTGACAGCTCTAAAATGCTGGTTAATTGTTTTTGTAAAATGTCTTTTGATCTCGTCATACACTGTCACGTCCGCTCGAGGAGAGGTGACAGAACTCGAGGGACGACGGAGGTAGTTAAGGTCGGATCCAATATACACAGTGGAAACAGTGATTCCAAAAAGCGTCTTTACTGAGACACATGTGGCAAAAACAGAAAGTCAGGCAAGGTAGGAGAGCAACGACAAAACAGACCTGCGTGCGGTTGGGTGACGGGGAACTTCCTGGAATACTCCGACAACAATCGAACGGTAAGGGTGGCTTTGATAGCCAGAAGGCACAATTAAAGAAATCGGGAACAGGTGCGTGAGTCCGGAGAGCAGGGAGGGGAGGGCTCCAGGAGCAGAGGAGGAAGAGACAGGAGGTGAGGGGCACGCTCCTGGCGTCGACGAGGATGTGACAGTGCCTCCCTCAATGGACGCCTCAAAGAGGCGCGAAGGCGGAATCCATGAGGGGGAGAGGGTATTTGTTGCGAATGGTGATGTTGTTCAGACCCCAATAGTCGACACACGGACGCAGGGATCGGTCTTTCTTTTCGATAAAGAAGAACCCTGCGCCGAGCGGGGGTCGGATAAGTCCCACCGCAAGGGAATAGTCAATGTATGTGCTCAGGGCTTCTTGTTCCGGGTGTGAAATATGGTAGAGTCCGGAGTCCGGTAGTGTGGCCCCCGACTGCAGTTCAATAGCAACGTCATACGGTCGGTGGGGCGGCAGGGATTGCGCGTTGACCTTACTGAACGCCTCTCGCAGATCATGGTAACAAAGTGGCACGCCCTCGAAACAGATCTCTTTGGCGTGCCACCGCGGGAGGGGTCCTGCCCTGCCGTAGCCGACCGTAGGCAATTGGCATAGCAGTAGGGGCTCCAACCCTGTACGGTGGGACCCTCCCAAGAGATGGAAGGGTCATGGGTGCTGAGCCAAGGGAGGCCCAGTACGAGTGGCACGTTGCGGGAGGGCATAACAAGGAATCGGCGGTGTTCAACATGGTTACTCGATAACCTGAGTTTAAGCGGTGCGGTGATACTGGTAACCCTGGCAAATAGTCGACCGCCGAGGTCAAGAATCTCCATGGGAGTCTGGAGATTCTCTAAGTCGCAGCCCAATGATTCAGCCAGTTGGGGATCGATGAAGCACCCATCTGCCCCCGAATCCACTAGCGCCTGTATAGCTTGGGAGTTGGACGGGCCGGATAACTCGCCGTCCAGTTCCAATCGCGTGACGGGCGCCATCCTCGACGCCTCCGACGGCCGCCGCGGTCGGCGTTTGGCCGGGGACTTACGGGTGCCGGAGGTCTTAGGCGGGGCCCTTGAGCGCGGCGACCCCCGGGGTTGGCTTGATCGCCCCCGCTCCCCACCTGCAACGGCTCAGGGAACTCCTCCTGGCGCCGTCGGGTGTGGTCGTCCGCAGCTTGCTTCCAGGTTCGTCGGGCCGCTGGTTGCCTTGCTCCCGCTGCCTCTCCCGAAGGCGATGGTCCAGGCTGATGACGATGTCGATCATCCCGCCGAGGGTGGTGCCAGCGTCACAGGTGGCCAACTCATCTTTGAGAGCGGCGCTCAGTCCGCGACGAAATACTCCCCTCAGCGCTCGATCGTTGTAGCCACTGCCAGCAGCCTGGATGCGGAAGGCGATCGAGTATTCTGCGGCCGAACGGGAACCCTAGACGCAGTCGTGGAGGAGTCCTTCTGCCTCGACTTCCGTGACCGGGTGGTGGAAGACTTGGAGCAGCTCAGCCACGAAGTCCGGATACGAAACACAAAGTTCAGGTCGGGACTCCCGGACGGCCAGCGTCCAGGTCTCTGCCTGACCGGTGAGCAGGCTAGTGATGAAAGCTACCTTAGCCTCATAAGGGTAGCTTGCGCCTACTCACGGGAGGGGAGGCCCCTTCCTTCCTCCCCCCACCCCTCTTTCCAATAATTATTCCTCTGTTTTATCAACGAGCGCATCCCCCCTGCATTCATGCAGGATTTGACTATGTGCATGCCACTTAGGCTAGCAAACAAGAGAGCTGCAGCTTTGCAGGGAAGCAACCAAGAGACAAGCTCAGGGGTGGGCAAATTTTTAACTCGCGGGCCGCAATGGGTTCTAAAATTTGACAGAGGGGCCGGGCCAGGAGCATTTGGAGGGAGTGTTTGGGCCGGAAATACTAAACCTAAAGAATTAAAGGACTACCGACGCCTCCGAACAAGTTATGTCCATAATTTATAAAATCACTACAAAAGACTTCGACTGGGCGTATTTTACAAAGATTCCACAGCATATAGCTATAGTTTACGTTTTAAGACTCGCGCTGAATATTTATGAAGTCTTGTTTTCGAGTTGATGACGATCCCCATGTGACGTCACGTTTGGACCGCCCCTGACCGAGAAAGCGACACACAATACATTTTGCGGTACTTTGTTTGGTCTGAAAACTTCGTGTTGATCCGTGTTAATGGCAAAATTAGAAGGAAAACACATAATGTGATGGTGAATCGTTGTGTGTTGACTACTATTTTATACTAGTTGACACAAATTTCCAGCAGACAAATCAGCCGCTTTTGTCCGCTAACTTTTTGTCACGAGTTTCAGACACTGTTTTTACTATAATTTGGACAAGTTCGGCGCGGGCCGTAGTTTGCCCATCCCTGTACAAGCTACATCAACGCTTCGTCTAATCTAAGTAAAATCAATCACACATCCCTTCCCCCCAGCGCTCACATTGTCCTCATTGTTTTATGTTTTGTGTTTATGTTTTTTTTTATTTTTTCCTTGCAGGCTACACAAGCGATCACACGCCATCTCTACGTATGCTTATACCAACCTGCTTTGGCTACTTTGACCTGTATTTGCCCATAAAGCTTTGGGCCAGGTGGAATATTTTACGGCGTGCTTGTTATTTTGATGGAGCGATCGAGAGAAGAAGCGGCTCTCTTTCATGCTTCATTTAGTCAGTCCCACATGCTGGCGTTAGCTCGTGGCCGAGGGCGACGTAGGGATGGGAAAAGAGCTTTCCGATAACAACCCCTGAGTGCGAATCCGTCCCCATTTGCCGTGTTCTGGGCATGGTGCCTTCAGAAAATAATTTGTGTTGATTCAATATCTCTTTGCACCATGACAAACCAAAATATTGGCTCATGGAGATTGACGAGTTGAAACTATTACCGCTTTGAGTATGTGCTTTGGCAAAAGCCGTTCACGATCGTCGAACACGCGGCGAGCATCATTCGTCTCTGGCTCGCCATATCCATCCTGTTCAAACACCGCAAACTCATTCATTCTCTTTGCATTCTTCACACTCAGTGTAAAAACTGCCGGCTTTCCTATTTTAGGAAGTGACTCTGCCTCCAGTGTAAATTTGTTTCAGTGAAGACTGCGTCATGTGGCTGACAGATGATCACTTCAGCTAATACCACCGGGAGTTAGGATGCACCTCGGCCAATTATTTTTGGTCCGACGCAAGATAAAGTGGTGTGGAAGAGGGATGGGTGAATGGATTGCCGCTTTTAATTGTTTCTATTGCTGATTGAAACCACCCTCGGATGGATGAAAAGCGATTCGTTGGAACTCTTGTCGCTGTTTCTGTGTGGCAGATTTTCTGTGTGGCAGAAGAGTTCTCCGACCTGTGGCAGGTCGGAGAACTCTTGGAACTGTCTCTGAGCTGGTTTGTCTTTGGACTTTGGACTGTGCAGTGAATAAAATCAAACAAATGGGCTTTTGGAACGATTGCTGAGTAGTGTTTTCAGGGATAAAATGTAAGCTTAGGACATTTTGAAGCTTGTGAGTTCAGAATTAGAATCAATGTTTGGAGTCGGGAGAGGTTTTGGGTTTCAGGTTTCGGGTCAGAGGACATTTTGTTGGTTTAGTTGGTCCTGAGATGACCATGTGATTTCCGAATTTGATGGAAGGCACGGGTGTCAAAGTCAAGGCCCGGGAGCCAAATCTGGCTTGGCACATAATTTTATTTGGCCCATGAAAGCAAATCCAGCATGTCAAGTTCCATGATGCTTGCTAATTCGGAACACATATTTCAAATTGTCATATGTAAACCACACTAACAGTCATTATTCTTGACTTCAGATTTTAAAACTAATTATTCATTAATTTGTTGTTCGCTGTATATTTAATATGTGGAAGGGTTGAAACATTCAAATGGATTTCCCAAATCCATAATGTGGCCCTCAGCTGTCTCCTAGTAATGGGGTGGGATTCCATGGTCAAGCTTCGACGTTTTTGAAATCCCCTGGCCCTAATGTTCAACTCAAATACGGCTGCGATCGTGTACCGACACCCGACATGCACGGCTAATCCACTTTACAGCTCAGTTAAATTTCCACGTCAACCAACAAAGAAATAAGTCAGGAAGTCTCATCTTCACCCCCCCAAAAAAAAAAAAATCACATACAGCACTGAAAACTTCATCGAACAATTGTACAATATTTATCAATAGTGTCAGTCACAATTCTCACCGCCAAACACTTTTTTGGTTGTGCCTGATTTCGCCACGGTTGGAGTATCCTTTCCGATCTGCTTCTGGCAGATGGCGTATATCCTCACCTTGATGTTTCCTCTCGTCTCTATTTGAATCCACCAATCGCGCTGCATTCGAGCTTTGTGTGTAAAAACAAAAGCAATGGGCCACATCAGCGTTGACGATGAGGGAGCCAGCTCAGACAATGCCAATTAGCTCCCCGCTGGGGAGGCTCACAGTGCTATGCTCATCGTTTTATTCTATGGCGAGAGAGAGGAAAAAAAATATTATTTTACATTTATCCCCTGAGGAAGAGGTTGATATAATCGCTCTCCCTGTCCCGAGGTGCTCAGGCATTTTATATATATATATATATATATATATATATATATATATATATATATATATATATATATATATATATACAGTAAAGTCTCGTTATATCGGATATATCGATAGTCCCGGTTATATAGATACTATTTCTATGCACGCACGGAGAAAATTACATGCAAACAGGGTCGGATATATCGATAGTCCCGGTTATATCGATATTTTTTCGGACTCCCTTGAATATCGATATAACGAGACTTTACTGTATATGTAACTGCCGGGTATTTTGTCATGGCAACCAATGACAAGATACCCGCCAATTACAGTATATATGTATATATTATCAGTGACGTGCGGGGAGGTTCATGGCTGGTAAGGCGCTGACGTCATAACAGTCAGATTTACAAACATGAACTCTACCGAGTAGCTTTTTCACCATTTGATTAGCAACACTTAACGTGTTTTGTTTAAAATGTCATGTCAGCATTCTCTATATAAACTGTAGCATATAAAAAAAGAATTTAAAAAATGTGATTATCGTGTTACCTTTACTTATAAATGAATTTTTCAAACATTGGTTCATCATTTCAATATGTATTTGCTTTGAGCAAGTTATCTTTCTGCGACGGCGGCTATCTCGCTTTTGTTGTCTTAGTGTGGAGAGATCGAGACGTTTGCCGCAAAAGGGCCGCCAACTCAAATGCACATATAATACAGTAGGCATACTCGGCGATGTAAGAACATGAACATGACATACAGTATTAAAATCCAACCAGTCTGTGTGTGTGTGTGTGTGTGTGTGTGTGTGTGTGTGTGTGTGTGTGTGTGTGTGTGTGTGTGTGTGTGTGTGTGTGTGTGTGTGTGTGTGTGTGTGTGTGTGTTTGAATTGAACAAAGTATATTGACTCATCCCTGATGATTGCTCTCCGCCTAGAAATGAGAAGTCAAGCCGCGAAAGTCATAAGTGTGAAAGAAGAAGGCAGATGTTGCAAAGGGACGACCGACGCTTCTTACAAGTTTGCAATGAAACTGCTTGAAATTCATTCGCTGTCCTTTCCGACAGCGCTATGGCCATTTCGGTCCCTCACACTGATGTGCGATAATTAGCATTTGTTGCCCTGTGTTAGAAGTTGAGGGAGCGGACAATTTATCGTCAGAGTGACAGGAAACAGGTCGAGGGAAATATAGGCATAGCTCGAATTGTACGAAACAGCTGCGTCGGCGGCAAACCAGAAAGCGAGTCAGTCTGTCCTTGAGCAAGTGCAAGTGAGTCACCGCAGCGATGAACGCGGTCGTGGGTCAGCGGCAGCCATAAGGCCGAGATATGATCGAGGGATGGTGGTTGATATTGCCGGTTTTGCTAAATATGTAAGCGCTGCGCTGAAGCACGAAGTAGGTTTCTTTTTTGAATGTCATCTTGTAGACGTACTGTAGATATGCGATAAATCTCGTCATTTAATATCCACAAAAAAGTCACTCAAGGCAATTTCTTTGTCATTTGATTAACTTTTTTTTAAATTTAATTAAAATAAAATAAAATAATTAAAAATAAAATTTCATTACATTTTCCAGGCTTCCGGAGGTTCGGATTTCTGACAACGGACCATACGAATGCCACGTGGGCATCTACGACCGAGCCACCAGGGAGAAGGTCGTGCTGGCGTCAGGGAATGTCTTCCTCACCGTCATGGGTGAGTTACCACAAACGTCTTGTCTTGTTCATCTCGGGTTTGGGGGATCAGAGTTTTTGGTATTTTTATAGTTTAACTTGGAAACTTTTGCGGGGGTGGTACCAATATTTGCACTTGTAAATAGCGAGTGTTGATCCGATTGCATGTACTGTATGTAGGCATCGTCTGTACGTGTAAAGCAGGGGTGTCCAAAGTCGGTCCTCGAGGGCCGCTGTCCTGCCTGTTTTCCAGCTCTCCCAGGAGTAACACACCTGATTCAAATGATCAGCTCATCAGCCAGCTCTGAAGCAGCATCAAAATGGTCCTGATGATTTGAATCAGGTGCGTTGCTCCTGGGAGAGCTGGAAAACAGGCAGGACGGCGGCCCTCGAGGACCGACTTTGGACACCCCTGGTGTAAAGCAAAAGCACATGTCAAGCGGGTTGGCAATCAGTCTGCTGTGTTCTCTCTCCATTTTGATTTCAAGGCCGGGCGGTTTGAACGAGCCAAAACAAGCCTGCTAGCTCTGTTTGTATATCTCTCAAACATTAATTATGAAGACATTGTTTCATTCCACGCTTTTTAGCTAAAGTGCCTTACGCTAATGCTTGCCTGAGCTTGTGCCTACCGAGCTTAAATCGGATGGCGGCTCTCCTTGTCAAAATTTGCAAGCGGTGGCCGAGGGTCTCCTCTCTGGGGCGTAAAGAATTGAACCAGGCAGTCGCCGGGATGACTGAAGCGTCGCCTGACAGGCCTGGGTCCGACATTACCTCTTGGTTGGAGACGAAGACGAATGGCCTCTGGCGTGGTGGCTAATTGTCGTCTAAACTGAAACAGAATTATTCATAACCTATTAGTGTGTCAAGTTCAATAGGAAGTGGAAGAGCGGAGGCAAGCAAGGAAGCAGAACGAGCGAGGGAGAAGGGAAGAAACAAGGTTTAATTAGTAGTGAGCTGTACACAGAGAGGTATGTGAATTTTTAAAGGGCTTCATAAATAAGAATTATCTTTATAATGAAAACCCCCACACCCTCTCGCCAAGTATTGCAGCCATCCAATTTTAAAAGGCAAAACCCTGAACGGTTGCCCCCTCCACCCGCAGTCCTTCGTTGCCTACAGATTCCATTTGCGTCATTTCTCCAATCTTGACTCTACCGACGCCTTCTCCGCCTTAAACAAAATAAAACAAGCCTCCTCGCTGTCGTGCATGTTTGCACTCTAAGCCGTAACCGTGACTACCGCACTGTAATAATATACAGACCTTGAAATGTAAAGTAATTAAGATTGCATGGAATTTTTTTAAAGTACAGCAATAACCCCTGAACATCATTTTTCTACAATACTCCATACGCCCATAAGTACCACCAACTTCTTCTTTTCCTTTCGGCTTTTCCCCTCAGGGGTCGCCAGAGCGAATCAATGTCCTCCATCTATCCCGGTTTTGTGCATCCTCTTCTCTCACACCAGCTACCTTCATGTCCTCTTTGACCATATCCATAAACCTCCTCTTCGGTCTTCCTCTCGGTCTCCTGCCTGGCAGTTCAAGGCTCAGCATCCTTCTCCCTATATAGTCACTCTCTCTCCTCCGGACATGTCCAAACCATCTCAGTCTGGCCTCTCTGACTTTCTCTCCAAAGCCTCTAATATGAGTTGTCCCTCTAATGTACTCATTCCTGATCCTATCCAACCTGGTCACTCCCAAAGAAAACCTCAACATCTTCAACTCTGTTACCTCCAGCTCTGCTTCCTGTCTTTTCTTCAGTGGCACTGTCTACAGTCCAAACATCATGGCTGGTCTGACCATGGTTTTATACACTTTTCCTTACATCCTAGCTGAAACCCTTCTATCACACATCACACCTGACATTTTTCTCCAGCCTGCCTGGACACGCTTCTTCACCTCTTTTCCACACTCTCCATTGCTCTGGACAGTTGACCCCAAGTACTTAAAATCCTCCACCTTCTTTATCTCTTCCCCCTGTAGCATCACTCTTGCACTTGGATCCCTCTCATTCACACACATATATTCTGTCTTGCTGCGACTGATCTTCATTCCCCTCCTTTCCAGGGCATATTTCCACATCTCTAGTTTCTCCGCCACCTGTTCCCTGTTCTCGCTACAGATCACAATGCCATCTGCAAACATCCCACAAGTACCACCAACTATTACTCGTTATTGTGGGGCACGAATATAAATGGGCTACGGCAAGTCATGCATTGTAAAGATCAAGCCCATAGATTCTTCACCAACCCCAACAAGCGCACGGGTAGCAACTGGTGAGGAACTACGGAAAAGTACAACCACCATTCTGCATTTTTATTTATTTAATTTTTCTCCCTAATGACAACAATCACATTTGACAACACTGATTGGGTTCAACTGGCGTGTTTTGCCCCTCCCCTGACTCCTTTGATCAGACTTTGATCAACGCTAACATCCAAATGCCGGTGGGCGCCAAACAGTCGCGCCTGGAGAGTCTCAGTTGGCATGCAAATGAAGTCACCTATTTGCAATATATTGCCATCTGTGAGTGCAATGGAGAAAACACTCACGGCTCTTTTTGAATCGAGATTAATTTCACAGTCGGATTTCACCGGTTGAAAAAAAAATGTTGTGAAGTGAATGTACAGAATTATTTAGAAATATTTTGAGCATGATAATTGCCGAAAATGTACGTGCAGGCAGAGGAGGTTATAGCACGGAATTGTCAAGGAGCAGCAGAAATGGCTGCTCTATGACGCAGTTGGGGGGGCAGAAAGAGTCCGCCACCACCCACAAGGTGACAATATAAACTATTTCCAATATTTCGTGATTGGCTTGCTTGAAATGGCTAATTTGAGATTAGGCTAGGCTAATACATAATGTTAATTTAACCCTGTCAGAATTTATAACTTCCATACATATTTTTAGGGATTTTCAGGGGTGGTAGGGTTGGGGGTGTAATTTACTGTATGTTGAAGAAAATACCTTTTGAATATCTTATCACTGTAGTGACCACCGTCCAGGAAACACCTAAAAATGGGAAATGATTCAACAAATATTATCGATCACCGTTTTGTTTTTCTTTACTGAACTCTGAAACAATCCCATAAACGTTCTTTCGTGTCTGTGTAAACTCTCAGTCGTACAGGAGTGGTCCATCGATGAAAATGTTTCTTAAACCGTCATCTGTACTTTTTGAAGGTGGCGGACGTTTCGCTTCTTATCCAAGATGCTTCTTCAGCCAACTAAAGTCTTACTGGTAGTATCAGCCCTATATATATATATATATATATATATATATATATATATATATATATATATATATATATATATATATATATATATATATATATATATATATATATATATATCATATATATATCCCTAATGTCCAGACATGGCGGCGCCGGACACTGTTATGATAGGTCCTACTCTCAGGTTGGGGGGAGCAGAGGACCACTCCCTGCAGCTCCATCGATTGTTCCTACATTCCTGACTAACGACTGGCCTGATTGTCCCACTCCGGTATCACCTCATCAGCATTACTAATGTTGCCTAAGCAGGCTATTGTAGGAAGGATCCAAATTGAACCTCACTCCACCATATCGGTTTAATGAAGGATTTAGCTTTTTTTTTTCCCTTTCAAACCATCGATGTTCTTTTGCTGAGATTTTAATCTCATTGTCATCAAATGAGTGGTTGCTGGCTTTTAGGTGCATATGTACTGCCGATTGAGGCCGACTAGTATTATCCCTGCAATGTTGATAGTGTTTTTTGAGAATTTGTTTAGTCTCCCCAATGTATTGCTCTTTACAATTTTCATTCTTACAATGTATTGAATGAACTACATTAATTTGTTTTTCATTTGGCAGCCTTTTGGATGCACTAATTTTTGCCTTAAAGTGTTTATCGGGTTGAAATAAGTAGGAATTTTGTGTTGTCAAAGTACTCTTTGTAGTTTTTCTGAGACTCCTGCAATGTAAGGTACTGCTACTCCTCTCTTTTATGTTTCTACAGAATTTTTGATTCCCTATTCTTTCTTTCTGACATTTGTTAAACGACCACTGAGGGTACCGAGAGTTTGTGAGTGCTCTCCTGTTATGTTTTGACTCCTTTTATCTGCCTTCGACGCTTGTTGGTATTAGTTTAGCCCTATGCTGGAGAGTTCTGATAACTCCTAGTTTGTGTTGTGGAGGATGGCTCGAATCGAATAGTAAGTATTGGTCAGTGTGTGTAACCTTCCTAAAGACTTCTGTTTTTAGCGCTCTGTCCTTTTTTATAATTACTTTACAATCCAAAAAGGCTAGTTGGTTCTCTTTAATGTCTTCGCGAGTAAATTTAATGTTGATGTCTACCGAGTTAAGGATTGAATTTTTTGTTTTTTAATTATGACGAAAGTATTGTCCACATATCTAAAACAGTAACTAGGTTTTGTCCCCGGGAAGGACGTGAGGGCCTGTTACTCCATCTCTTCCATGTACAAATTAGCCACTATGGGTGAAACTGGTGAGCCCATAGCACAACCATGAATCTGTTTGTAAAAATTTTCCCTAAATTGAAAATAAGTAGTATTAAGGCAGATTTCCAATAATTGGCAGATGTGGTCCGGTTTAGGTTTGGTTCTTTCATGCAAAGAAATGTCCGCCAGCAGTCTCGTCCTCACCACTGAGACTGCTGCTGGGGTGGGGACAGATGTAAAGAGAGAAGTCACATCGTAAGATGCCAATGTTTCCTCAGGTTCCAATATGAGGTCTTTGATACTCTCTACAAACCCTGTGGTGTTCTCTACGCGATATTCTGTGTTCCCAACCAACGGAGCTAAGCTGGCAAAATAGTAATATTTTTGTCTTTTTGGAGAATAGTTAACGCCTTTTCTCTTCTAATGTTATTTTGGACGGAGGTGGTTTGGCACTACTGAGAAGGGCTGATATTTTAATGCATAGATCATCTGCCTCTGCATACGAAACTTCATTATTTTTAATAGCCGATTCAGTAGCTGTGATGTATTCTATTGTAGGTATTGTTTTAGGAGTTACTAAGAAATTTAAACATTTGGTTCGTACAGCCTTTTCTGTCTCTGACAGATCTCTGTCTGACAAATTTTTGATCAATTCTCCCTTGAAATCTGCTCATTCCTAATTTTTCGCGTGTTTACCAGTAGCTGAGATTATTTCAGTAAAAGTAATTTTAGAAATTTACCCTTTCGTGTTCTTTCGTGTGCTTTTAGGGAGTGTGGGGGGGTTGTTTTTTTTTGGACAATACAGGAATTCAATTCCAGGTCTATATGTGTCACGGTTTGCGAGGTGGTGATGGTGGTTGTGGATCCCAAAAAAGCAGGCAGGAGGGATTGTATTTGATAAATTGTATTAAAATAAAGTCAGCAGGAACAAAATTTAAAACATCAAAATCATCTGAACAGAAAAATACAAAGTATCAAAGAAAACCAAGAGTAAAAGTTTACCAAGATGAAACACACTTGACAGGGTGCAGCAAAGACATACACAGCATACAATGCAATGACCCGACACTGAATGATCATGCCGGTCCTTTTAACTGCCACTGATTGGAATGACTAACACCTGTGCGGCTGCAGGCAGGGCCGACAGCGCTATCCGTTGGTCGCCAACCAGAAAGTGGCAGTGTGCCACTGATCGGGACGACCAGCACCTGTGCAGGTTCAGGCAGGGCAGACAGCGCCACCCGCAGGTCGCCAACCAGATCGTGACAGTACACCCCCTTCAAGGGATAGCTTCCAGAAGTCCCAACAGTCTCCCAAAAGCTCCAACTCGCCAGGGAACAATGGTGGAGACGGAAACCGTTGCCTCTCCAGCATATGATGGGCGGTGGCCTGATGGGAACAGAACTCGGCCTGACGTGGACGCGGCACGGATCGTCATGGACGTGAGTGCGACCCTTTTTGCACAATCAAGTGACAACGCACGGCTCGACGTGGATGTTGCACTGCCAGACGCAGAGTGGCACCCCGGACGGCCGTATGGGAACAGGTCTCGGCCGGACGTTGACGTGGACGTTACGGCTTGTCGTGTGACGCAATTCAAACTCAACGCGGCGTGGGCTAACGTGGACGTGAACTGTCCGGCACCGGGGAAACAAGACTAGTCCTTACCAGCTGCAGCATCCAGCAGTGAGTGGGGTCTCGGCCCGACGTGGATGCAGACGTGGCACGGCTCGTGGTTGATGCGACTCAATTCAACATGCACGAAGACGCGTTGCTGGACGTGGGCGTGCACTGCCAGACACCCAGTTTCATCCTGGACGGCCACCTGGAAAGAGGTCTCGGCCTGACGTGGACGTAGATGCGGCACAGCTTGTCGTGGGCGTGAGTGCGACCCTTCTCCCACAATCACGCGCCGACGCATGGCTCGACGTACACGCTGCACTGCCAGGCTTAGGGTGGAAATGAGACCGGTCCGTTGTACCTGCTAGATCCGATGGTGGGTCGGGCCATTCTATCACGGTTTGCGAGGTGGTGATGGTGGTTGTGGATCCCCAAAAAGCAGGCAGGAGGGAGCAGCAGGTTGTATTTGAGAAACTGTATTAAAATAAAGTCAGCAGGAACAAAATCTAAAAGAAAACCAAGAGTAAAAGTCTGCCAAGATGAAACACACTTGACAGGGTGCAACAAACACATACAATTCAATGACCCGACACCGAATGATCGTGCCGGCAGTCCTTTTAACTGCCAATGATTGGAACGACCAACACCTGTGCGGCTGCAGGCAGGGCCGACAGCGGTATCCGTTAGTCGCCAACCAGAACGTGGCAGTCTGCCACTGATCGGGACAACCAGCAACTGTGGAGGTGCAGGCGGGGCCGACAGCGCCACCCGTTGGTCGCCAACCAGATTGTGACAATATGTGTTTGTAAAATTCACTTTGCATAATCACCCCTTGCCTGTGTGGTTTTTCTGTGGGTCGTCTGGTTTCCTCCCACCTTCCAAAAACAAGTACGGCGGGCTAATGAAACACGCTCGCGCGTTCAACTTCACTACTGTAGCGTTTACATACCCATTGTATGTAGCAACCTTTGTCCACGCAGCCTTAATATCCGTACGACTGACGTTTCAAAAGGACATGAATGTGGCATTTCGGTCTATTGTGATTCAATTACGTCGGGGTGAGAGTCCTGACCCATCACCGATAGCATCAAATAGATATTTCATTGTGTGGACAGAGACATATCCATCTTGATGAAGCTCAGGTCATCATTTCATGCTTTGAGGCTAAGAGGAATCAATATGTCTTTTGGCACCGTTGGAGATTGGGTCATTATTTGTTATTACCCAAAGTGATTCCTATGCCTCATTGCAAAGCTGACAAGGAAAGGTCATTTGTCATTTTGCTTCCTTGCTCTCAAATTTGACCTTGAGAACCTTGAGGGGTCTTGTGCTGACCACTGTATTCGGTCTCGTTAAGAAATTCTGTTAGACTGTTAGCCTCTGAAAATCGCAGAGGAACAAGAATCCTTTACGATTTATCAGCACGCCGAGACCGGCGTAACGGCGCGGAGAGGCTAATTACCTGCTTACCGCATAAAAGCAGGATTTGCTTGAATAATTGATGCTCAACTTTAATTAAGCACTGTGAATATTTCTCTGTTTGTCTATAAATCGGCGGGATTAATGGCATCGTAGCTAGCTTGGATGCAGAAGGGGTTGCACCCGCGCTTTGATGGATTGCCGTCCAGGGAACGTGAACATCGCGGTCACTATCGACCCAAAGAGGGTGGCCTGAATTTTTTTCAACACCTTTTTACAGTCCAGCTTTTAGTTCAAGGCTTTTCTGATATGATTTGTGATATGTTAGCTTATTTCATACCATTTTCTCAAAGGGTGCTGGTAGACTTGAAGTGCGCTGTAGACTTTGTAAGCTTCACGTGGAAGACAATGGGGTGTCTCTTTGCAACACGGTGAGGCAACAGTTTGTCTCTATCCTTTCTTTTTGTTGTTGTTTTTGTTGTTGTTTCTTTTCTTTTCTTTTATGTTTTAATTGTATTTATTTGTAATTGTATTTATTTTCTAATTGTATTTATTTATTCATTTTTTTATTTGCTATTTGTTATTTTATGTTTTAATCTTTTTGTATTTATTTATTTATGTATTAAAACAAGAAACATTGTCCACTCTGTTTCATTATGGCTCTTGACATTCCTTTTAAATGATCGTCTAAAGCAGGGGTGTCAAAGTCATTTTTGCCGCGGGCCACATTGTAGTTATGGTTTCCTCTCGAGGGCCGTTATGAATTTGGGGAACCCATTAGAATGTCTAAATCCCTTGAAATATTACATATAGAGCACACAGCAAATTAATGAATAACTCGTTTTCAAATCTGAAGTGAAGAATAATGACTTTTATTGTGGTTGACATCCAAAAATATGGAATTTTGGCTCAGATTTTAGCAATCATCATGGAATTTAACAAGTTTGATTTGCTTTCGCGGGCCGAAAAAAATGATGTGGCGGGCCGGATTTGGCCCGCGGGCCTTGACTTTGACACCTGTGGTCTAAAGTGACAGCGCCACTAAAACTGCTGGCTCAGAGCCCCGCGGAGGGAGGCAGCAAGAATGAGGAGATGAATTATTAAATGTTTGTCTTTGAGCTGATGAGTGAGGCAGAAAATAAACAGCTCAAAAGCTTCCTGAAGGATTTTCCCCATCCAACGCCGAACTGGTAGCCTGGGCATCTTGTTCTCTGATCATTACTGCCAGACTTTGCAGTCCCGATTGTTCTTCGTTTATCATTTAACAAAAGAAGAACGGAACGACCTCTTTTGTGTCGTTTTGTCAAAATTGAGCGAGTGTCGTTTCCAAATGTATGGCTTCTATTTGGAGCGATATTCGCATTTCTTGAACATCACGTTTTGAATGTTCTGTAAAGCTCTTTGTTCCTCATGCAGCAGTTGTAAAAGCTCTTTATCAATAAGGCTGTGTTGGATTGTATTGTGTTCCCTTTAGCATCGCTCCATCTAGTGTATGCATGACGAAGCAACAGCGACTGTTGTGGCCTCTATCAATTTACATTACAATATGAAAACAGTTTTAAAATGGGCCATTCATTAAAGGTGTGCCTTTCATTATTCACCTTATAGTATGCGAGATACGGGAATCCACAAATGTCAAGGTCAAGTGCCGGGGGCCAAATCTGGCACGCCACATTTTTTTTTTTATTCAGCCCGCGAAAGCAAATGACACTTGTGAAAGTCCAAACCAAAGTTTCAAATTGTCCCATGTAAACCACAATAACAGTCATTAATTTTACTTCAAACTTGAAAACTAGTTATTCATTAATTTGTTGTGTGCTCTGTTTGTAATATGTTGGAGGTGATTAAATATTGTAATAGCTTCCCCAAATTGATAACAGCCACCTGGGAGGAAGCCGTAACTACAATATGGCTCATGGCAAAACATTTGTTTGACACCCTAATCTACAGTATATGCATTCATCCAAAGTATACTAGCAAGCTTTTGTAAGCTTCTTCTAAAGTGAATCAATAATAATAATAATAATAATAATAATAATAATAATAATAATAATAATAATAATAATAATAATAATAATAATAATGTAGTAATATATAATAAAACAATAATATAATAATAATAATAAAAATGTAGAATTAAACAAAGCCTGTAAGAAGACGCTCTCTACATTAAAGGGTAATAACAATAGATTACTGTATTTTCCAGTGTATAAGGCGCACTGGAATATAAGACGCACCCACAATGAATGGTGTATTTTTTTCCTATATATATAAGGCACACTATAAGGTGTTCACTGAATGAAAAAAAAATCAAAATATAACATATAAATATATGAGTTTCCCAAATATAATACACACCACATTATAAGGTGCTTCACTAGAGGCTGAGGTTACACACCACTTCTTCTATAGTGGGAAAGGGTGTCGGTGGCTGCTGGTGGTCAATATGAATTCACATATAAGGCCCACCTGCGTATAAGGCGCACAGTCATCTTTTGAAGAAAGCACACCGGAAAATACGTATGTTGAATTTAAGACTTCTGGTTGGGAGATGAGGGTAGTGAGTCACTTCCCATTTTCGAACGTCGCTAATTTAGCTCTCTCTTGTCACATCTTGTCGTAATTTGTCTTCCTGACTTGTCTGGACAATATCACCTCTGCCTCTCATTTAAACCCGCTACTCGATGCTATTTATCCTGAAGAGTTTGAAAGACTGAGTGTGAGCCGTGGCAACAGACAAACCGCAGTGGCTGCTGTGACATTGAGAGATGTTTATTAAACACCTGTAGGGCAGCACGGCCACAGTCTGTTTCCTCGGCCTCGAGAGTGAGACAGAACGGTGGTGTTAAAGCCTTGTGTAAAGAGCATGTGTCTATCGCCCATTCTCATTTTGCAAGGGATGACGGAAAGTGCACCGATATTTTTTTTGTGTCTGTGTGTGTATTTTTAACAGTTCATAACCACAGCAGCGACAAATGTTGTCACTTTTGTAGTGTGGCTTAATGTCGTCGCCCTTGGTGAGGTTAATACGACTGTACGGTAATCGTTGACACCTTTCGACATCATAAAGTCACCTGCCATCTCACACCACCATTATTCTAACGCATAACATCACTCGTCCATCTTCAGGCGAAGGCGGCAGCCTTGCAGCATTCCTTTTTTTTTTTTGCTTATTGAGGGTACTGTCGCAGTGGCTTTTGGAGGAAACTCAAACAATTTGTTGGCGCCACACCCCTGCACGTCTGCAAAAACACAAGGTCTAGAGTTAGTCAGTTTGCCACGCTAGCGTTGCACTGGGCATGAACATGCTTTTGTCAAAAATAAGTCATGATAACTAACAAAGAAGGAGCTGTGCTGAAGAACACCTTGTTTACTATTTGTGTTTCTTCCACTTGGTAGGTGGGAGTGACTTTCTTCAAAACATTTGAAAATGTAGGGGGGTGGGAAACTGATCCTACATTCAAATTATCCAAAACTGTGCATTCAGTTTTAGCATAAAAAAGGGGGTGTCCCGCATCAACAAGCATTCTGCGCATATTCAAGATAATTCAATGATTTGAAAACCAACAGATAGAACCTGTACAAACACATAGCACTGGGCTGAGATATGAACCTTGTGGATCACCATTATTTTACAGGTAACATCCTAGTTACGACCGGCGCGAGTTACAACCACCCGTACTTAAGACCATGACCGCGAGACCCTTTTTTTTTTTCTACCCCTGATAACGCAACGCGCAAGCAGCTGGAAACACATACTACAATTTTGGCCAGCCAGCATGTCACACACTTGCACATCAATGCGTGTCTACACCCAATACAGTAGTTATAGAGTGCATATACCGTTTCGGCAACATCTCCTGTAGTACATTGCTTTTTTTCCTTCGCGTGCATGTCAGGTGACCTCTTCGGGCAGTTAGCAGGGAGAGCAAGGTAAGTATAACATTTATAAATGAACTGTACAGTAAACAGTTTTGTTTACATGACAGGTACAGTTATACAGTAATAGAAATCGATAATATGGAATATAAAATGATAAAATAATAATCGTACATTTGATTTATAAGCGCCTTTCAAAACTCTCAAGGTCATTTTAGTCACAAGATTCGTTTTTCTGTGGGTGAGCAGCGGCAGCCACATGCGCTAGCCACACTAAAAGGCAAGTATAACATTCATAAACTGTACAGTAAACACTTGTATACATTACTGCTACAGTTATACAGTATCAAAAATCGAAAATATGAAATATAAATTGATAAAAATGACACTAAAAGTTAGAACATTTATAAATGAACTGTAAACAGTTTGGTATATAATAGTATTCAGTATTCAGAAAATGTTGCTTAAAAACAACAGATTGACATTGTATACTATCCTGTCCTGTGAACGTCACGTCGGCCATTTTGAATGGATTTCGACTTATGACCGTTTGACTTACGAGCGATCATTTTGATGGAACGGAACCCGGATTCAAAGTTGACACAGATTGCAATAAAAATACTCTTCTGGGGCTTTCTCATTTCATTTTTTTTTTCTTTATTTTTTTTGCATACCGAGTTTCCTGATCCAAAACATGCAATAACATTGACAAACATTTCACATTTCCGACAGCTTGACTGCCAGCATCTGGTGTTCTTGTCAGACGGTTTGCTTATAACACAGTGGCACAGGAGATTTGAATGCCAGGTGTTCAATTTAACCCACTTTCACACAGAAACAGCCCCGCCTGTTACAGCTCGAAATACCACCGCCAAATCAGGCTATTGCCAGGTTTCATTTCAGTCTGCAGTGCTGTCGTTCCTCTCTAACTATCACGCCGAACAGTGACATAGAAAAGTTCGAGGGCAGAAAGGGTGAGTAAAAACAATGACCGAGATAGTCTTTGACGCAAACTCGTTAGACCCCACTTTGACCAAATCAGCACTTTTGTTTTCAGTGGGGTGGGGTGGGTCAAAAAACATCGTCAAAACACAGAAGACATCTTCAAAGTGTTCCCAGAGTCTTTTCGCGCATCACTTTAAAATAACCTTGTCTTGTCTTTCATGATTCCTTTCATGGTTCCCTCACTCATCCCAAGATGTGGATGTCTGATATGGAACGCGACGTCTCCCATCCCCTGATGGCTCCTTTTTTTTGAAGTGGAAGCTAGCTTTCTCGTTGCTCATCAATTCCCCCCCCACCACCACGTCCCGATCTCCCCTTTTTCTTCGGATGTCTTCATCGCTTGCTTCGCCAACCGCTTCCCTCCTCATCTTCATCAAGGAATCCCACAGAGGAGAAGCAGATAAAAAGTCCCTTGACCATTTACCTCATGATTACCTTGACGCGATGGCCGCAAAAAAAAAATAGTCTGTCTTTCACAAGTTTGACAAAACTTATCAGACCGTCTTATCGTTTGCCGCTTGTAACGGAATAGCTTCAATCTCTTGAGAAGGTTGAGCGTTATTTTTTTTAACGTTTTTTTTTTTATTTCTTCAATTTAATTAAACTTTCAAGAGACTAACTGAAGGGCATCTGTGACGTTGAAGGATGTCAGCCAAATAGTACGGGGGAAGGATGAAAGCTGTCCAACGTCTCTCGCCGGTGCTTTAATAGCATTTCTTACATGCTGATTTGATACATTTTTATCTTTTCCCCGCTGTCTGTTGAAATTTTTATGTATAATTATAACAAAACATGATATGAAATCACCTGTCTGATGTTTATATTCCGCTTTGAAATTAATTTTCAGCGTCTCACGGTCAATCTCCTAGCTGCGCTCACTTATCAGTAAGTTTGATTATGTCTCCCATTGAAGCCAAGATCTTTGATGAAACTGGCTGCACGTGGAAAAAAAGCAATGGGACGATTAAAAATGGCATTCTTGGTTTTATTGAGTCATAGTCGTTCAGGTTTTCATGTCCGTGTTCGTTGGGTCAATTTCTCAATTGTAAAGCGATTCAGACCAGAGAGATCGAAATGAGACATTTTTTTCAATTCATAAATATTACAGTGGAACCTTGGCTTACGAAGTTAATTGGACAGAGCGTGTAAGGCGAAAAGTGTGTATCACAAAAATTAATTTCCCATAGGAAATCATTAACATGAGAATAATCCGTTCCCAGGTCCCCATAAAACATAATTTTCTACTTTCTAATTTTCTAAGCCTTAAAACTACACAAAATATACCTTATTTTATGTATAATAAATGTGCTATAGTAATATGAGTAAGGAAATAAACTGTACTGTTCAATAATGTCATTTTATTTACCTTTGTGATGGTCGTTAATGGCTTGATAGAATGGAGTGTCCGGTTTCCTCAGCATTAAACACTTGATGAGGAACATAGGCTTCTTGCACCATCTTGAGGAATGATCCCTTGGAGGTGCTTTCTCTGTGATAATTGTATCTCGTTCTTCATCAATTGTGATCTGTTTAGCTGGGTTGATAGCTTTTTCCATCAAGTGTACAGACGACTTGTGCGGGTTATTTGTGGAGCCTGATTGATGGAATATTTAACCTTCCAGTCTACACTGTGCTTCAAAATCAAATATCAAAGTTGAAATGGGTCCAAATTACACTGTTTTCTATCCATTTTCTCATCACGTTTTTTTTCACTTTTGTTTTTGTTTGTTTCAAGCTCTGTCCTCTCCCTTTCGTGTGTGTGTGTGTTTTCTCACTCTCTCTCTGTCTGCCTGTCTCTTTATCTCTGTCTGCCTGTCTCTTTAATGTTTAACCCCCCCCCCCCCCCACTGCTGGGTCCTTGACCAATCACGTGGCTTTAACCGAAGTCGCCATTTTGTTTTTGGGAGAACGGCCTCACTCGCTCTCTGTCTGTAACCCCATACCCTACTGCTGCGTTCTTGACCAATCACGTGGCTTTAACCGACGACTGGGGGCGGGGAATAAACGCCCCAAAAAAGTCCGCTGCCATTTTCTTGTTAGGAGAACGGGCTCGTTCACGAATGACACATCACTCATTGTGACAGCTCTGTGTGTATCCCGAAAAATAGTTCGTATGCCAAGGTAAGATTTTCATAAATGTAACGTTCGTAAACTGAAAGGTTTGTAAGCCAAGGGGTTCGTAAACCGAGGTCCCACTGTATTTCTTGATAACATTCATAATGGGAGGGAACATACTGGCTACGGTGTGATCATATATATAGCATCCGGGACATCATCTGTCTCGGTTACCACGATCGACCATGAGAAATAGCCAAAATGCCAGCACATGCTTCGGTACATTTCGCGGCCTCTGTGGCTGCGGAGAACGCGTAAATGTGGCCTTGCAATATTATATAAAGGTCCGACTTTGTCAGACCTTTGTTAATATTGTCCGGATGTGGTCATTCTGTCACACTGAAAGCAAGTGTGAAATCTCTCCGACTGTAATAATAGCCATTGGAGATTGGAAACTATAAACTTGAACGTGCAAAAAGATTTGGAAAGACTGATTGAATACAAACGTTCAAAAACATTCAATGCTTTAATAAATCGATATATAAAATATATATAAAACAGCTACAAGTACCTTGTTATATCACAGGCCAATGGCAACCTCGAACTAGCAACAAGGAAAGCAGCTATAACCAAATACCTCCAGCGGGTGAGGCAAGTCCTCAGAAGCCAGCTCAATGGCAAGAACAAGACCCGGGCAATAAACAGCTATGCCCTTCCAGTGATCAGATACCCTGCAGGAATAATAAGGTGGCCAAAGGAAGAGATTCAGACCACGGATGTTAAGACCCGAAAACTCCTCACCATGCATGGAGGGTTCCATCCCAAGTCCACCACCCTGAGACTGTACACAAGCCGTAAGGAAGGAGGCCGGGGACCAGTGAGTGTGAGAGCCACTGTTTAGGATGAAACATCCAAGCTCAATGAATACATCAAAGAGAAGGCTCCAACGGATGATGTACTCAGAGAATGTCTCAGACAATGGGGAACAAAGGATAAGGTGCTGGAAGAGGGACAATCATGGGAGGAAAAGCCCCTACATGGGATGTACCACCAAACCATAACAGAAGTGGCTGATCTCAAGAAGTCCTATCAGTGGCTAGAGAGGGCTGGCCTAAAGGACAGCACAGAGGCACTCATACTGGCTGCTCAAGAGCAGGCCCTCAACACCAGAGCCATAGAGGCAGGGATATACCACACCAGACAAGACCCAAGGTGTAGGTTGTGCAAAGAGGCACCTGAGACAATCCAACACATAACTGCAGGGTATAAGATGCTGGCAGGGAAAGCCTACATGGAGCGCCATAACCAGGTGGCTGGCATAGTCTACCGAAACATCTGTGCGGAGTATGGACTGGAAACCCCAAGGTCAAAATGGGAAACACCTTCCAAGGTAGTAGAGAATGACCGAGCAAAGATCCTGTGGGACTTCCAGATACAGACTGACAAGATGGTAATGGCCAACCAACCAGATATCGTGGTCATAGATAAAGGGCAAAGGAAAGCCGTTGTCGTGGATGTAGCGGTCCCGAGTGATGGAAACATCAGAAAGAAGGAACATGAGAAAATCGAGAAATACCAAGGGCTCAGAGAGGAGCTGGAGAGAGCCTGGAAGGTAAAGGTGACAGTCGTGCCTGTGGTGGTCGGAGCACTCGGGGCAGTGACCTCCAAACTCGACGAGTGGTTGCAACAGATCCCGGGAACAACATCGGATATCTCGGTCCAGAAAAGCGCAGTGCTGGGAACAGCACGGGTACTGCGCAGAACCCGCAAGCTTCCTGGCCTCTGGTAGAGGACCCGAGCTAAAAAATGGGGGACAGACACCACCCATGAGGGGTGAGACGAGGATTTTTATATATATATATATATATATATATATATATATATATATATATATATATATTGCTGCTTCTCTCCTCTCTCAGAACAGAGGATATTAGATGTTTAGTTACATAATGCAGTGAGCAATAGATGACGGGGGTGGGGCAGGGTAGGGGAATGCTCAGTTTTCTCAATTTGCATTTCCACATCACAAGCAGCCTGATCGCCTCATCGCTCTGCACACTGCAAAAGGACTTTTAGCAGAAGAGACTGTTTATGGAAATGAAGCCTCGCCTACAGTCTTGCGCCTTCATATTTGCCATGCGGCGCTTGCAATGCGAGCGTTGGCGGCAACGACGCCGCCATGCTGCGACCGACACAACTTAATTGACTGCCGTGTCGACCCAACGAGGTCTCGCGGTGACTGACACGGCACATCGGGGAGCGAGGCAGCGGGAGTTCCAAATCGCTAACAGCACATTGAAGAAGGCAAACGACTGATATATTGCTCCTCGTATGTAAAAGTTTTTATCTGGTTCAAACAGCCATACTCCCCCCCCACACACACACACAAAAAATCTCACAAATCTACTCTACTCGAGTAAATTAGTTTACTTTTCTGGGGGGGTTCTCTATTCTTTATTGAACATCTCAAGACGACGCCCAAACTCCAACAGCAAAGATGTAACCCACCCCCCAACACAAACGTTACAACATAAATCAGTCGTAGCGCATCGTATAATTAGCGGTGAGGCAGGGAATACCAATGAACTCCAAATGCAAATTAGATGAAGTGAAAAAGCCTGTGGCATTTATCATCCGCACGGCGGCAGTCGGTGAATTGCAATAAAATGAACAATGCAATAAATATAGAATAATAATCAAATAAATCAAGGCGATTCTATTCAGCTAGTTATATAGAGGAAGGTACTGACCATAAATTAGAAGATAAAACCAAGACAATCTACTGCAGTATCAATCAATGAATAAATAAATAAATAAATAAATAAATAAATAACCAAGATAATATAATGTGACACAACACAAAAGAAACAAAAAGTCTTCAATCTTTAGCACTTTTTGCAACTTCCTTTTTGCATGAAGCAGTTCTAGATGAAAGACGAGAGGATCAAAGCATCCTTTTCACCAGTGGATCAAGGACATTATGGTGAAGTGTGCACGTCTGCTACAAGACAAATGTTGAAAGCAATCACGAAGCTGTTGCATGAACTGACGAAAACAGATTTTCTCACATCTCCTGTCCCACGTAAATCCGCTTCAATTTTTATCTGCGACAGTTCCACGTACGCATCGGTGCTCTGCGCTGATATAACGTGTAACTCTCTCACCATGTGAAGGTGAATGTTTGTCTTTGTCCATTTGTTCCCTGTGATTCACCGGCGACCAATCGGGAGTGCACCGCCTCCTTTTTGCCCAAAGTCTGTTGGGATAGGCAGCAGATGGTCGGACAGATTAATCCGGAATAGAACATCAATATTATGCAATCCAAACAAAGAGCAGTGGGCTGAGATGTTAACCTTGGGAAACACCTTTAAATACTATTCAAAGTAAAGGCACAGAATGCATTTGAAAATAATTTGCATGGAAGACAGGGCAAAAGATTTTAGTGTTTTTTTCCAGCCGCTTTGCCTTGTAACCAAGATTTTACATTTTATCTATTTCCAGAAGAATGTGCAAAGCGTAAAGTGGAAGGAAGTGTTCAGCGAGGGTGGGTTCATTGGAATACAGTATGCAGCTTCATGTGTGCCAAAGTTAATATATTTGTCAGATTGCCCCAACCATGGTTACCATGCTCTGTAAATGATTCCTTATTTTCCATGTAATGAACTTTCTCTCACTGTCTTTGTGCTATATATATGTATATATATATATATATATATATATATATATATATATATATATATATATATATATATATATATATATATATATATATATATATATATATATATATATATATATATATATATATATATATATATAACGGAGTTGTGCACTTAGATTATTAAATTATGAAGGAAGTGACGCAACGGCGCACAGTGTGGCACCATGTCCCGCCCATAGTTTCCAGAACAATCTCGAGGAGATTCAGGGTGAGTCGCAATTTTCTGTTGGTCTCGATTAACGCGCATTTTCATGACAATATCTTATTTTGTTTCCCCTTTTATACTGTCTAGTGTTATCTAATTAGTTCCCTTGTTCATTTCGAGTCCAGATTACCATTTGTGTCATTATTTACTTCACGTTTTGTCGTGTGGAACTTTGAAGCACATGTGCTTCATAGTGCTTTTCTATTGCGCAGTTAATCACAAGACGAAACCCATGCGACTTCACCCATCCCTTCTGCCATACTGTGTTGCAGGTAATAATTGCTTCATTTCGTTTTTATTGTACAATATTTAGTTTCTTGTGTCATGTTTCATTTTCCCGTGAATGTTCGTGGCGGGTTGAACTGTGCGCCCTTGCAAGCGCACCACGTGTTCTGTCGAGTCTCCGCGTATGATGCGTTCAGGGACATCATGTAAATAACATCACACACATATATATATATATATATATATATATATATATATATATATATATATATATATATAGGTCCATACTCTCAGGTTGGGGGGGGGCGCGGGATATATATATATTACACCCATATATATATATATATATATATATATATATATATATATATACAGATTACAAGAAGTTATTTGCATGGAAAGCAGGGCGATAGATTTTCAGTGTTTTCAAACTAGCATTTTATATTTTCTCGTTATTAAAATAGAATTTATAATGTAATATATTTTTCTCCTGAAAAGTAAATAGTCTCTTCTCTCGATTCTGAAACCTTCAAAATTATAATTCTAAAAATATCCGCTTGGGCTCATAAATACAAGGTGTAGCGCGTGGCGTTTTGTGTTTGGATGGCATGAAACCACGCCTCCTCCTCACCACCAGGACAATTAAATCCTGACTCTGAGGGAACAAAACACGTCAATTTCTCCATAACGACAAACGACACTCCTCAAAGTCAAAGTCAAACTCAAAGTCAAAGACAAAGTCAAAGTCAGCTTTATTGTCAAATCCGCTATTATGCATGACATACAGCACAGATGAAATTACTGTCCTCTCAGACCCAGCATGCAAGGCACTTATAAAGACATTAACAAACATAATAAACATGAAAATGCCAACTTTCCCGGAGAGGGGAGCCGCTGCGTGTTCACGCGCCGCCATCTTGGGAAAAACAAAAAAATACAAAAATAACAAATAATATGACAACACAAAGACACAGAAAGTAATTCATTCTTCAGGAATTGCTGTACCCTCTTTGTGATGACATGAAGCAGTTCTAGATGAAAGAGGAGATGATCAAAGCATCCTTTTCAGCAGTGGATCAGGGACGTGGTGGAATGTGCACGTCTACTACAAGCTCAATGTTGAAAGCAAACACGAAGCTGTAGCATCCATTGATGAAAAGTCATTGTCTCACATCTACTGTCTCAGACAAATCCGCTTCAATTCCTCCTGATTTGCATTCCCCAGTCTGTCAGGGAAAGGGAAGTGTGCTTTCACATGGAAATGTGCCTTGACAAATATTCAACGTACAGATAGCATTTGCTCGCTCCTGCCTGACTAGTTTTTTTTTTCTCCTTTTTTTGCATTGATTAGTACATGTCACTCAGGTCCTTGAAACAAAACAAAAAAAGAACCACAAGTCTTAAATTTTAAAACAACTGCAGTACTTGACCATTTAAAGTAGTTGATTAAAAAGTCTGAGCTCGGAATGGAAATGATGTCTTCTGTGTTTTGAACCGACGGGACAGCAGACTCGCGCATGCTAATGTTTCTCAAAAATATTGACAGATGACACATTGGATTTTATACGCAGTATGCTTTACTCTATAAGCCGTTATCTTATAGCCAAGACCCTTAAACATGATATTTACTGCCGCTGTACTATTATACATTATTTTCATTTCGCTAAATTGTTATGGTCATGGCTATATCGTAAGTAGCAGTGAAAGTGACCTACTGTATGCTAAATGGTGGGGGTCACATAAAATTTAATGCCAAGAAAATGTTCAAATCAAGATGACGAGTCAAGACGTGGGGCGTGCCAACCATGCGTTCAGCCTTCTTGCAGATTGCTTACATTCGAATATGCGTTTCAGGCTGTCCAGTATGGACAAGCGGATACAATTGCAGGACAGATGAAAACCACATTGAAACAAAGCCTGATCCATGTGTTTATTCAAAAGTCACTTAGGTAACAGTGTACACCAAGTGTGTGAAACTTTTTTTTTTTGCCGTGGGCCCCGTTGTAGTTACGGTTTCCTCTCAGATGGCCGTTATGAATTTTGGTAAGCCATTAGAACAGGGGTCGGGAACCTTTTTGACGAAGAGAGCCATAAAAGTAAAATATTTAGAAATGTTTTTCAGTGAGAGCCACACACACACGCACACACACGCATGGACGGCCACTTTTCAACAAAATGTCAGAATTTAATATTCAAAATAACTTTGTGATAGTACTCACCGTTAACATGAATGGTTTTCCGTTCCTCATGTTGGTAAAAATCCAGCGGAACGATCGGAATGAAAGTCAACTTGCCGGCTCCATACGCAAAGTTAATGCTAGCCAGCCTGCACACGGCTCATTAGCTTCCACACTTGCTATACAACATACGTCTCACAGAAGTATATTGATGCTAACGTTAACATGGGGCTTGTTAAAATGTAATTGAGATTCGACTGTTTCATCGATGGTATTGTTTCATTGCAAATTAGAATCAGAACCTTTTCTCGCCACAAAGGCAAACCCTCGGTGTATTCAAGCTGAAATGTACTTTGTTTTGACTCCTCGGGCTCATTTAAATGGGCGTTTACCTGTTTCAACTGACGGCCAGTATCATCCAATCAAAATTGCGCTTTCCGCCAACGTTGGTCAGTGTCATCCAATCAAAATTGCGCTTTCCGCCAACCGCAGCCCCAACAGAAAATGAACAGAAAAAAGTGAGAAGATGTATTTAGATTTATCGGCGAGCCATATGCAATCATCAAAAGAGCCATATATGGCTCGCGAGCCATAGGTTCCCGACCCCTGCATTAGAATGTTTAATCCCCTCCAAATATTACAGATAGAGTGCACAACAAACAAATGAATACTACATTTCAAATTTGAAGTAAAAAATAATGACTGTTATTGTGGTTTACTTGAGAAAATTTGAAATGTTGGTTCGGACTCAGCAAGCATGATTTTACTTGACATGCTTGTTTTGCTTTTGCGGACCGAATAGAATGGTGTGCTGGGTCAGATTTGGCCCCAGCTTTGACTTTGACACCTGTGGTCTAAACAGTGTGAAATGTTTAAAATTGTCTTCATGAAGACAAAATAGCCTGCATGTACAAAAAGAAATGCCTTAATTAGTCTTCAGAACTTTCAACACTCACCATGGCTAAATTTGGAGATGTATGACTTGATGTTTTTTCCGCACTATATCAGGCGCTTCTGGGTATGAAGTTAAATGAACAGCCTATTCTAAATCCGTTTTCATATACAGAGCGCAGAGCGAAGGGGAAGTGTAGACAAATATGACGCATTTAAGCACAAAAGCAATCCAATGTGGCGATTTTGTAGCGCACACTCATCCAAAACATCATTATAGCATGATGAGAACCTATTTTGAGTCGCCAAGACATTTTATGCTGAGTGGGCCGTCGGTTTGAAGGCGGCACATCAATTGCCATTCGCACATCAGCCCATGTAATTTATGTTCTCTTGCAAAGGACAACCGACACCTTCCGACATGTTGCGTCCATAATTTTTAAAATCACTTCAAATGACTTCTACTGAATGCATTTTACAAAGATTCCACTGCATATAGCTATATTTTACGTTTTAAGAGTTGCACTGAATATTCATGAAGTCTTGTTTTTGAGTTGATGACAATGCTCGAAGTGACGTCACATTCGGAACACCCCTGATCGAGAAAGAGACACACAATGCATTTTGGGTACTTTTTTTCGTCTGAAAACACCATGTTGATCGCAAAATTAAAAGGAAAACTACAGTAAAGTCTCGTTATATCGATATTCTCGGGAGTCGTAAAAAATATCGATATAACCTGACTATCGATATATCCGATCCTGCGCCGAACTGCATTAACAAAAGCCGCCAAAAGAGGGCAGCCAAGCGCCATATAAGAAACGGAGCTGGCCATGAGCTCCCATTTTGTGCCTCTTTTTTTTTTTGGGGGTGAGAGATGTTCCCCCAATGTTGCCTCAAAATGGCACATATAATTCTTTAATGATTGCAAACATGTATGCTTTCATCTTCAGAACTACAGTGTATTTGAATCATATTCATAACTGGATGTGTAACAAGAAAGCATATTATCCGAAAGTGAAGCCATTGTCTGGATTGACAAGCAATCCAAGATGTCTTGGCGTGAAGTTATTTTAATTGGTGTTTTGCATTTGAATAAAAAGTGACATCGGTTGTCCTGTAATACACAGTATGGAATGTTAATAATTTTCAAAATCATCACGCTTCAGCAGACAAAACAAGAAACATTGGTGCAAAAAACGATTGCATTCATATACAGTACAGTGGGCATGTACATAACACAACAGGGAAACTGCAACGCTTACATCTGTATATTATGTATACAATTTAAAAAAGTCATCAATCTTCTTCTGCTTCCCATTTTTACCGTTTAACACAAACACTTCAATCTCGTCTGCTACACACGAGCTAGCGTCTGAAAATGAAAATGGCTACACGGGTGCTGGTCACGTAACAAACTCACGTGACCAAGTCGACCAATGGCGCTACCGATGGCGTGTCACGTAACCAAGTCACGTGACTAAGTCGACCAATGGCGCGACCGATGGCGTGTCACGTAACCAAGACACGTGACCAAGTCGACCAATGGCGCGACCGATGTATCGATATAAACAGCAAAATGGCCGGCGGGGAATGAAAAGGAGCACCGTAATAACCGGATTATCGTAATAACCGGGTATCGTACTAAACGGTACTAATTATACATAAAAAGACTAGAAATGTGCAAGGGAAATGAAAATAGTATCGTAATAAGCGGTACTATCGATATAACCGATATCGATATAACGAGACTTTACTGTACATATATAACACAATGGTGAATCGTGTCGCAGCCAATTGTGGTAACACGCAAAAAGAAGGTGTAAATTTACACAAATTCCCAGCGGACAAATCAGCCCATTTCCAACGGAGCCAAGCAGTCGAGTACCAGTGGAGGCGAACGAGGAAGCTAACCAGAGTTAACGATTCTCCGCATGGATAGCGGAAGTTCGAAGCATGTTTACTCATTTAGTCACACGGCATGCTAACTGTGAGCTCACCTGGTGAAAGAGAGCAATCGCCATATTAGTGGAGCAAACCGATCGGACAAACATCCACTTTCCACCGTGTCATTTTTAACTCTGGAGCGCTGTCGAGAGAGGAGCTCTCTCGTTGCAACATCTGATATTCGTATGCTTGTGATGGTCTCCTTTGTGTGTGTGTGTAAAACCCACCCCTCTGTCTTCTACCACAGATATTAACCAATCACGGGTGGCTTTACGGCTCTGATAAGTGGCCCTATATACTGGAGGAGACACAGCTTCAGCGTCATCTTGTGCATTTTCTGGGCACTACATCGGAGTCCAGATCTTCACCGGTTTAATCGCTTGCAGACGGCTCGAATTGAATTCAGAACTATCTGAATAATATTCATAACTGGATGAGTAACAAGAAAGCATCTTCTCCAATCTGAACTCTCTGAAGCCATTGTTTTGATTCTGGAGCAAGGCAGTTTGTGAAGAAGTATCCTGAAGTGCTGTCACGAACAAGGGGGCGGGACTTTTTGAATCTCCCCAGTTACTAGCTCATTTGTGGCAGTTTTGGGACACTTTAATCTGTGTTTTGCATTTGACGAAAAATATCAGCCTGCGTGCGTGTTTTGGGGATTTTATATGCTACACGTTTTTCTGATGTCAGTTAGGAAACAAAAAAAATGGTGTTGGTTGTCCTTTAAGTGTGACACAGTCGAACAGTGGCTCGTTGACAAAACCACAACGCCGCACCGCTATCTCACTTTTTGCATACAGCGGGACGCTGCAATATAACATTAGCACCGAGGATTGTGAGCGGCACTCGCTCGCGTAAAAAGCTTTTGGCGCACTTGGACATAGCGGGAAATACATAATCAGTGGTTTTTATTGCTATTTTGGAACAGTCCAATGTGTTTTGAGTCCAACACTTCAAGTACTTCCTTCAGGAACTGGATGGATGAGAAGAGAATTTGCATTTTGTTTCTTCATCGAGTTTTTTTCAAGATGCTTCTCGTACAGTTACTGGAGGCACTTGAAAGACAATGAAGCCCAATGAAGAAATGATAAATAACAGCCAACATTGGCATTAGCATGTTTTGTTATAATTGCAATGTGGACCTGCGTTACAATCAAATATCTCAGTGTGTAACTGGATTGGTGTTTATTTTTCTTAATAATAACTAAAAAGGCCCAGAATTCCACCACATCCAAGGTAGTTCGATCTTAGAGGTCACTCTGAGTAACCTGAGTGGTCACTCGATACAATGAGCAAGTGGAAGCTTTCAGTAAGCGCCATTCACGCGCAGTCTGGATGAAGACGGGAGAACAGCTTTAGTTCTGGAAGAGGAATCTGCGTCTCCAGATGTCTCCAGTATCCAAACAACAGCTTGCTACATTTGCTACACCCGTCTTCACAGTGCAGAGGTGGCCGGTTCGCATCCCGGTCTGGCCTCCCTGTGTGGAGTTTGCATGTTCTCCCCGGGCCCGTCTGGGTTTTCTCCGGGTCCTCCGGTTTCCTCCCACACTCCAAAAACATGCATGGCAGGCAGATTGACCACTCCAAATTGTCCCTAGGTGTGAGTGTGAGAGTGACTGTTGGACGTCTTTGTGTGCCCTGCGATTGGCTGGCAACCAATTCAGGGTGTCCCCCGCCTCGTGCCCGAAGACAGCTGAGATAGGCTCCAGCACCCCCCGCGACCCTAATGAGGAATAAGCGGTATGGAAAATGGATGGATGGATGTTGACATGTATTGGATTGGATTGGATTGGATTGGATTGGATTGGATATGCCTTTATTAGTCTCACAGTGGAGAAATATGAATATGAAGTATGAAGTATGGAGACTGCAGCGTATCGCTACTTTGCTTTCAACACTTGATGCCTGTGACACCTTGACACTTCTCAACAGGCGGAAACAAGCAATGTCACACTTATGATGTGTGACCAGTTTGTGCACACACAGGGGATATCCTCTTGCTGCAGAACATCAGATTCCAACACTGCTGCCTGGAATGACCTTCAAAATTGAGCTTGAAGGAAGACGAAGATGAAAAATGAGACATGACGGAGATGCGGCTAATATAATGTCTATTTGCAGTTAACTCTACACAATTTACTCATTCACATTTTCCCCCCATGGATCACATTGTTCTCTTCACATATATACTTTTATATGGATTCTATTCAAAACCTCAATATTTTTCCAATTGGCCATCATTTTATTTAACACACAAAATTGGCGTCTAAATGCGAGACCACAAAACAAAATCCTCCATCAAGCATCTCCCGTTGTTCCAAAACACCACCACTAGACTCTTGACTGGTACTCGTAAGAGGGAGCAAATAACTTCTACTCTGTCATTGCTTCACATTTTAGCGTTCTTTTCAAGATGAAATCATTTGTTTTCAAATGTTTATTTTTTTTTCGCTTTTGACTGCGTACGAGGTTTGATTTTTTGCTGTACTGTTTTTGTGTTTTCACCCTTTTTTGGATATTGGATTGGATTGGACGTCCCTTTATTCGTCTCGCAGTGGGGAAATTTAAATTTCACAGCAGAAAAGTTATGAAAGGAATAGGAAAGGAAAGAAAGAAGTAGAAAAACAAAATACAGGAGCTGCTGGAAAGGCAGCCACTTCTCGCTGTGCCATCTTGAAGTAAAAAAAAACTAAATAACACATGACATGACGACACAGACACGGAGAGTCATTCATTCTTCAGCACTTGATTGCCCTCTTTGTGACATGAAGCAGTTATCGATTCATTGAATATTCATTGAATGTTTCATTTTGTTGTTATATGTTTTTTTCTCCACTCTTTATACAATGGTGGTTGTTTTTAAATAGATGAAAAATACAGCTGAGTTGACTTGAGAATGACTCACCATGCCAATACTTCTGGATTTAATTGCAAGATATAAATATCTCTATTTTTGTTTTTCTGACGGTAATGCCAGACTGAATCTTTTCTATGATCAACATCTTTGTGGAGAATTAAAAAATAAATAAATACAGCGGCTAAAATATTTTCTCCATTTATGTTTGTCATAACTTCCTCATCAACAACCTTCGTGTGCCTGTTTGAAAGATAAAATTTTCATGTGTCATTTTGCCACCACAACATCAAAATTAGGGTATTTGAAAAAATTGAACATCACATTTCACATATGCAGTCAAGCTTTGATGACACTTACGTAAACCGTCACTTACGTAAATTTGTCACAGGTGTCACCAAGGCATATTGGGACTCTAAACTGTACTGTACATTGACTTTGCTAGTAGGTGGTAGCAGTGCCCCTGTGTTAGGGGAGTGGGGTGGTTCTATGGGCTTGAGTGTGTTTTGGAGGAGAGTAGAGGTAAACAGGCCAAACAGGAACAGATTGCTCACCCCAAACCCTGCGTCCTTGGGCAAAAACAAGTGGACAAGTGGGATGTGGGTGCCAGCCGCAGCATAATTAATGCCGAGCAGGATCCAGGGTGATTCTCATCTGCTCACATGGAGGAAGTGAAATGAAGACACAAATCTGTTTTATTTTTATTTATTTTTTTGTCAAGGGGACAGCCTTCAATCTGTACTGACTTTTAGGCAGGTATCACCGATAAATCACTGAATATTAAAAGACAACCGACACCATATTTTTTGTTTCCTAACTGACATTAGAAAAACATTTTATAGCATCTAAAATAACCAACACATGCAGGCTGATATTTTTAGCAAATGCAAAACACCAATACAAATGACTTAAAGTGTGCTAAAACGGCCAAAAAATTGAGGTGCGAATTGGGCAGAAAGTCCCGCCCCCAGTCCGTGACGTCACACCAAGACGTCTTGCCTTGATCGAGATTCAAAACAATGGCTTCAGATTCTGAGAAAATGCTTTCTTGTTACTCATCCAGTTATGAATATGATTCAAATATTTCTGAAGAGGAAAGCATCAATCTTTGCAATCGATTAAAGAAGTTCTTCCGGGTCATTTTGAGACAAAGGCAGAAGATGGCGCCAAAGCTCCGTTGGAAATGGGCTGATTTGTCTCTGTTGGGAATTTGTGTCAGCGAATATCAAATAGTTGTCTTGGTGCAACACATAACGATTCACCATCGCATTATTTATGTTTTTTTCTTCTAATTTCGCTATCAATATGGACCAACACAAAATTTTCAGACCAAGATGCATTGCGTGTCGCTTTCTCGGTCAGTGACGATACCTACCGTGATGTGACGGTAGGTATCGTCACCACCTCAAAAACAAGATTTCCTGAGTATTCAGTGCAAGTCTTAAAACGTAAAATACGGTATATGCGGTGGAATCTTTGTAAAATGCACGCAGTAGAAGTCATTTGAAGTGATTTTACAAATTATGGACACAACTTTTCCGGAGGCGTCGGTTGTCCATTAAAACACTGAAAATTGAAGAAATATGCTATTGATCAAATCTGGAAAAGGGGAATGGCAGAATCTACGTTTGCGCATTTCAAGGATGAGCACATAAACGGCATCTAAAATCTCTAATTCACTGTCACCATTAACTAACCGATAGCTCTTGTTGCTCAGATAGTTATAACTAGTGATGGGCAACTGAAACTTTATGAAGCACTTTTAAAACTTTTTGACTCCTCCAGATGGCACACTTGGCATAACGATATAGTGGAATTTGAACACATTTCTATTGCACTAACCTTTAAATTTAACCCAAGACCACCATCTGGAGAAGAAAAAGTATCAAAAATGCTTCATGAAGCCTCATTTTGCCATCACTAGTCGTAATTTCACAACATCAATGCTTGTTCATTTTAGCCCATCTTTGGTGCTTAAATTGGACGTTAGCATTAAGATGGACTTTTGTATGACGTAAAGTTGTATGGCTGTTCTCATTACGCAACACGTAGTATTATATAAAATTTCCCAGTCATACACCGACATAAAGGAACCCAAGCCCCCTCATCACGATTGCAGTCCGAACCAGAAGCATTTGCAGCTGAGTGCATGACATTGGTGCACGCAGGTGGTACAAGTGTCCTAATCTGACGTCCACTTGAGGGAGGCGAGGCATCTGCCGTCGCTCAGTGACGCCTCAGCGATGCCATATGCTCTACCATATGAACGTGCGGGCACGTTTCTTTCAAGAGATAAATCCAAAGCGCACGGGTGCAACGCTCAGAAGCTCGCTCAAATTCCACGGCTGCGATGAAACGACTTTGCAACAAGTGACGATAATTGGTTTTGATTTTAATTCCCGTTCCTGTCACTGAGCTCAAATGTGATTTCTGATGTCCTTGTTAACATTTGAACATTTTGTTCCTGTTCACGTGTTATTTGCACGTCATAACGGAGAGGCTATTGTCGTTGTTCCGATTCATCGGATTTGGAATCTAACCGCAGCTTGAGCATTCCGAGCATGTCGTCGAATGTCGGGGAACAGGCTCATGTCCACGACCTGTGGCTGTTCGTCAGAAATGGCCTTGCATTCCTCCAGCCTCGGAGAAATGGTGAAATCGTACGACTGCCGCAGGAATGAAGCAATTAACTTTGAATTGATTAGGTGAAAGAGTCAATTAACTCGACAATTTGAATTTCTAATTGCTTAATGTGCAATCATTGAGAGTTCTGTTTCCGGCAGTCACGCTCGACCTCTTATTTATGTCTTTGTGTCCGCAATTTTCATTTGCCAGACGGAAAAAAAGAATCCAAAGTTTGCAATTCTCCTCCAACCTTTGATTAGTGGATGTTTCAACCACAAAGAAGGACAAATTAGCTTTTGTATGTTCCTGCAGGGGGAGAGGCGGTGTTGTGACTGAAAGATGCCGAACGATCTTGAAATAAGTTGTCTGTTATCGTGAGCATTTCCGAAATGGGCAGGTACTGAGCCGTTGCCAAGTGTGGATGTGTCCACTGTCAAGTGGAGCTGAAGGTTCGACGTACCGCCGACGTACCGCCGCCATACCGCCGACGGACCGCCGGCATACCGCTGCTGCGCTATTGCGTCTGAAGTCGTAGACTGTAGCTAAAATGTACCCAATGACACGGTCTCCCGGCCGACTTTGTGAAATCTGTAACAACCAAAACAATCGCATTGAATGAAGCCCCAGAGATGTGGACTGGAGGCCAAAGTTTTCATACCAGGGGGACACTGGGAATGTTTCTCCCCAGTCCATCTGTCTCTGGGGCTTTAAATCCCTCAATTACGAGGCCGGGGGAAGTGGTCTCGCAGGAGCAATAAATGTTCTCTTGTTCTGAACATTCCCTAATCCCAGTTTCCATGTCCTTCCCAGACCCGGCGCGCCCCATCCTCTCTTTTCATGACGACTGATGTCGGGCTAAATGACGGGTGGGACGAAGAAGAGGAGGCGAAGCCAGTCGTAGAAGGGCTTGATTGTGATGGATGCAAGGGGCTTGGGAAAAAGAAGGCAGCGGTGTGTGTAGGGATCTGGTGTCCCGCCGAACCGTTTGAATGGCGACAGTGGCTCAAACGTTACCAACTGTCGCGAATGATTGATAGTGACTTTCTCTCAAAATGGTTCCCGGCACGCACCTTCCGAAAATAAGACCATCATGGCGAAGAGCAAGTTACCGCTGGTGTGTCTCATGAACAAGATGCAGATAATATAAAGCCATTGCTTTGTTTGCTTTAATGACCTCGTCGCCACACTAGCATTGGTTCCTATGCAACAAAATACTACGTAGCAAGACCAACATCAACGATGTGGCAATTTGGTTTACATTCCGTTTACTATCAACAGAAGCTACTTTCTCCATTGAATACATTGCACCGGTTTGGTTCACAGCGGCCATTTTGACATCCCAAAGCAAATGGCGATATAACAGTTAACAGCAAAACAAACAGATTTGATTTTAATTTGGGGTTTGAAGACTGTTTTATGGTTACAATCAAGGTTTCAAGCCAGGTTTATTTTTCCTTTCAAGCCATTTAAATGTTTAATCACTTCCTCGTATCATTACATATTCACAAGTAATAGCTAACTAATTGGGAAACCAATATTCTTGGAGTATAGTATTTTCTGTCCTTAATCAAGTTTCTGTAATAATGTAAAACGATAAAATGTGTACAGTAGCTCGACATGGTCATTCATTACATACGATAATTTGAAATTGGGTCTAGATTTTGATAGGTATCATGGAAATTAAACTGGTTGATTTGCTTTAGTGGGCCACATAAAATGTTGTAGCGGGCCAGATCTGGCCCCCGGGCCTGGAGTTTTACACCAGGGCTCTAACTTATCCCTTGGTGTAAAGGTTAGCATGTATTGTTGTTCATCTGTATGTGCCCTGCGATTGACTGGTGACCGGGTAAAAGTCGCAGCCCGAAGACGGCTAGGATGGGCTCTGGTATGCCCGGAAACCGACGTGAAGCTAAACGAATCAGAAAATGGACTGATGGTTTTCAGACAGGGTTATGCTTTGCAATTTGGCTTTGGAAGCTGCAGCTCAGATCTCAAATAGGGTGTCGACCATGGTTACATTGTTGCCGCTGACCTCTGTCTTTTGACAAGTGAAAGAATACCCGCACAATACGTGTTGAATGTACTCCGAAGGACAAAAAACAAAGTCGTCGCCGTATGTTTTTTTCCCAAAGGGAAAGGTCTTTTGCAGTGACATGTTAACAGAGAGATTTGAATAAATTCCATTTTGAAACCAACAGAGAGGACAAATGAATGTCACATCCATACACAAGCGCTCACCTGACGCCTGTCAGTCAATATGATTAATAATTCCCTACGAAATTGCAAAAGCCAACGCGATTGGAATTCCAGCCGAGATTTTTCCCCTTCTGCGCCGCGAGCCTGTTTCATTATGTAAGGAGGAGAAGGTGAGATGCCGGAGTTACAATTTTCAAATTGGTGCTTCAATCTTTTGCATCTTGAAAGAAAAGCTGCGGATTCATATCCGGCGCTCGATGTCTTCATGTGGCGCGAAACAAGAGTGCGTCTCGATCAATTATTCATCTCCGCAGTTTTTGCAGGGTGAAGTCTAGAGCGCTGATTGGCTCACTGGCAAAGGTACTTGTCAGGGGATTAGGAACGATTATCCGGCTGGCGAAGGCTTTGATTTAAGAGTTATTGTTGTTATTATTCATCTCATCTCATCTCATTTTCCGTACCGCTTATTCCTCATTAGGGTCGCGGGGGGTGCTGGAGCCTATCTCAGCTGTCTTCGGGCACGAGGCGGGGGACACCCTGAATTGGTTGCCAGCCAATTGCAGGGCACACAAGGACATACAACAGTCACTCTCACACTCACACCAAGGGACAATTTGGAGTGGTCAATCTGCCTGCCATTCATATGAATATTAAATTCAAGAGGAACGTTCTCTGTCGATATAATGAGATTTAAAAAAAAAAAATTTTTTGAAGAGCCAAATGTATCACAAAGTACGCGCATGCATTCAAAATAGGTTTCTGAGACAATGTGAAGGTTTTGGAGTGGTGTTTTAAATCTGGTTTTAGGTTGGAATGCCGATTTCAAATCGGGTTTAAGCATTCGTTCCTTAATTCTGCTTTCAAATCAGGGTGAAGCGCTCAAAGTAGGGTTTGATAGTGTCGCGTTCCTGTTCCTGGCTTTGGCAGTAGGTGGCAGGCTGTGCAGACTTGCCGGTTGCAGACCTGCTGCCATTTGGGTAATTAAGGACTGTGTATTTAAAGACCGAGGAACTTGCCCCCTGTTTTCGGAGAATTGTGTAGCTTGTGGCGTAACAGCTGCTTCACGGTGTTTCCTTGGAACTGCACTTCTCAAAGCCTTACATTTTTTTTTTCAAGCCAGTGATAACAGGTTGAGTCATGTTTTAGAGTTCAAACTAAAGCCACCATCCAGGGTCACATTTTTTAAATGGCTTTCAAATACACTGGCAATGTTTCCATGCTGGATTTTGTTTTTGGACAATAGACTCAAAATAGGCTCTCAGTCTGGGTTAAGACTTTATTTTTCAGGCATTGTAATTGTTTCAATTCAGTCTCTGTTAAGACATCAATATTTTTTTTCAGACATTGTCATGGTTTCAATTCAGTCTGAGTTTGGGATCTTCAAGAAAATTTCGAGTTTCAAGCAAAGGCGACGATGCTGCATCGCTCCTTCACATTATCTTTTATTGTTGGCCATTTTGCAATGACTTGCATTGCGTCAGGTTGTCAGCAAGTCAATGGAGTGTCCGGAGGTTAATTTACAACATATGAATGTCATCAATAGGCAATTAAGATGTGCGGCAAAATGGCGCCGTGCTGCCCGGCGGTGAAATCCCCAGCCTGACTTTAATCAATTAATTGCTCTGACATGGCTCTTTAAGAGCGCCTGATAGATTTATACATTAAAGCTGTCACGCTGACCTTTCTTGTCATCCCGCGGCGCCGTGACGGCAGCCCGACAGTTGTTTTTGACGATAAAGACGTAGATCCCAGGTCACTTCATCTATCGCCCTAAATTTCCCTTTGTATCGATTGTACATCTGGTGAAAAACAGGAAACTGACATGAGGGTCTCCAGATGAGCGCCCAAGAAGCAAACAAGTCAAAAGTCGTGCAGTCAAGGGTTTGGCTTTCAGATTAGGGTGTCAATATGTGGGTTGGGTTTTAGGTTTAGTGTTTCAACATTCCAACATGTGTTTTTTGGGATGTAAATCTGGCTTGAAATATTGGTTGTTATCTTGATTTAGGGTTTCACATATGTTATAGGGCTTGGAGTCAGGATTAGGGTTTCAAGCAAATTGGGGCTTCAAGACATAGTTGAAGTTTAAAAGGAGATTTTCAAGTCTTGTCTGAGTTTTAAGGAAAGGTTTTGGGGTCAATGTTAGGGTTTAATAGGCAAGTTGGGGTTTCAAAGTAGAGATTTAAACCAACATTAATGATTCAAAATGGGATTTCAGTCAGGTGAGGGTTCCGTGCGTGGTTAGGTTTTCAAATTTGGCTTTTAATTGAAACCCACATTTTGAAGCACGTCTCTGAACTGGTTTAATCTTAAACCCACTTTAAAAGCTTTGTTTTACCCTCATGCAATGGAACCCTAATTTGAATGTATGTTCAAATGTGGGTTTTAATCCACAGATTGGCTGAAAGAGAAAGGGGGAGGGTTATTACTTTTATAATTGTATTAGGATGTATTGTTGACTGTCCCCGTCGCCTTTTGACCCTCTGCACAAACCAAATCTCAGACCTTGACTGTCAGATGATATTTTCCTGGAATCAGGCACCGTATTGGCGATGAAATATTCATGTTGCCATTTAAGGCGCCTGGGCTTGCTGCTTGTTGAACATATTATTTTCTTTTCTCTCTCGAGAAGATTTGCATTCATTCATCGCTACTCTCTCAGCACTGTCGTATGTTGCTTGCGGATTTCAGTTTAGCGACTCAGCTGAAATTCAAGACATTGTCAGGGTTCCAAGTTCAGATTTCCACTTGGGACTCTGGTGTCAGATTTGAGTTTCAAGTAAGGGTGTGGGTTGAAAGTGAAGGTTTTTCAATGATTTATGGATATTTTCTATGTCTGACTTTCCCTGAGGTCCTTATTTTTTGTTTGAAACGTGCCAAATGAATGACAGAGACTCTTGTATTTGTGTTCTACTAGCTCCTCCAAACAACATCTCTGTGGTGGCCGAGAACACGCCGGCGCCGTTCAGTCGATACCAAGCCCAGAACTTCACACTGGTCTGCACTGCAAAGGGAGGAAAGCCCGCACCCTCGGTACGTGGACCTCGGCATATTCAATACACGCTTCCCTTCAGCATTACGTCGAGAGGAAATGGAGGGAAAATCATTAATCTGCTACGCTGACTCCTAAAAGGAGATTGGGTAGCTGCTTCGTTGGCATGGCAACCTCTCCAAATTGTATGTGAGTGGATGAGATGGATCTGTGCATCAGACTGAAAACCAGTCAGAAAATTATACCGTATTTTCCGGACAATAAGGCGCGTCCAAAAGCCTTCATTTTCTTCAAAAGATGACCCCACGTCGTGTAATCCGGTGCATTTTATATGCAAAGTCACATTTATGCAGCTGCGAAACTGTCAGTAGCCGCTGACAAAATTCCATTTCCTGCCTGTAGAAGTAGTACAGACGAACAAGATTGTCGCGTTTTGCGAGGTGGTGATGGCGGGTTCGGATCCCAAAAAGCAGGCAGGAGGGAGCAGGAGGTTGTTTGACAAATTGTATTAAAATAAAGGTCAGCAGTAACAAAATGTAAAACATCAAAATGATCTGAATGGAAAAAATACAAAGTAGCAAAAGAAAACCAAAAGTAAAAGCCCGCCAAGGTTAAACAAACACGTACACGATGCATGCTGCAACCAAGCAGCAAACAAACAATGAATCGGCACCGGATGATCGTGCCAGGTGTCCTTTTAAGTGTCATTGATTATAACGACCAGCACCTGCGAGGCTGCCGGCAGGGCTGACGTCGCTACCCGCTGGTCGCCAACCAGATCATGACAAAGATACGTTCTGAGCGGTCATTCGTAAGGTGAATTTGATCATAAATTGTTTCAGTGCAGTGTATATTTTGTATGGAATGTATGTTTAACTTAAACACACTTACTGTAGTATGACGACCCTTGGGTCTTCAGTAAGCCATTACTGAAGCTGCTGGCATGTAATTACCAATTTACGTGCCATTACATTTTGTCATGGATCACCATTCGCCTCCTCCTCTGTGCGTCAACTGGGAAGAGGGATTTCCTCCCCGCCCACATACTCTACACAGCCAATCATAAGCGAGCTCGGCGCCTGCTCGTCAGAGCGTCAACTGGGAAGAGGGACTTCCTCCCCGCCCACATACACGCAGCCAATCGGAAGCAAGCTCGGCGGATCGGGGCCTGAACTCGTTAGCAACACTTCAGCGTAGCGCTGATTGGTCTGCCTTGGTGTCCGTCGCGTAAACATCCAGCTCTTGAAACCTCTAATGCAGGGGTGTCAAACTCATTTCGCATCATAGGGAGATGTCAAGTGGGCCGGACCATTAAAATTATACCATACTCTGCTAAAAATAGCAAACATATCATATCTTTCCTTTGTTTTGGTGTAAAGAAGCACAAGAACATTAGGAAAATATTGACATTTAATGAACTATCCTTTTACAATACATTTCATGAAACATCTCATATTTCCTTAGACAAATGTGCAATTTACTTTTATCATTCACAAATATGCATTGCAACTGATCGCATTGATTGTACAAAGGCAATAAATGCAATAAATCCTCTCTGCTATAGTATTCCTTGTCAGGCTAATATTGGCAAAAGCTTGTCGCTTGTCTCTCCAAGTTCAGCCGCCTTCATCATGCATCGTTTAACAGTCACCGTCGAAATACGGCTTCGATGCTAATGCTATTTGGATGCTAATGCTATTTCGCTAGCAATTAGGTATCTGGCTTTTACCGCTGCTTCGTTAACTTCTCGGCTCCGGATGAAAGTTGACTGCTGTTTCCTCAGACCCGCCAGCAATTTGTTAATCTTTTCTCTTCTCAGTTGTCCTTGCAACCCATCATATTTTTCGCTGTGATGAGTCTCGTAGTGGCGTCGAATATTATATTCCTTCAATACCGAAGCTTGTTGCAAACACACCGTGCATCTCTGTAAATAACTAGGATGTGGTCCATTTTTCTTTGAAAATTCTACACTCCTTATCTACTTTTCTCCGTTTGGATAATGACATTTTGGCTAATGAGGGTGTAGCGGAGATGTAGAGACCAAGGTATTAACAACGTCGTAACAAGCAGCAGATGGCGCATTGACACCGTCTGCTTTTTTCAGTCTGTCTCAGTGATCCGGCGTGTCTTCTACTCTGATGGAAAGAGTGCGCCCCTTAGCGGATAATCTATGAATTGCAGCGAATTAAAAATATTAATTCCATGTATTTTATGCATTTTTACACTTTCAAATTATCCTGCGGGCCTGATCGAACCTCCTTGGGGGCCGGTTCCGGTCCGCGGGCCGTATGTTTGACACCTCTGCTCTAATGTTTCTGTGTGCGTGAGTGAAGACCAGTATGCAGCCAATCGCAAGCGAGCTCGGCCGGAAATAGGCGTGAAATACAAAATCTAATTTATAGCATCTCTGTCTGAACGTTTTTCGACATACTATACCTGTAAAAATGTTCGTCTGTACCGTAACGTCGTAACGTGAATTTTCGTAAATTTAGGAGCGTCAAGAGTGCTAGGATATATTAAACTGCTTTTCATTTGGTTAATCTCTTAAAATTTCTTCGCCATGCAGATTTTTTTCTGTATTTTGCCGTAATTTTACATTTTTGGCACAATAATTATAAATGGAAAATGTTTTTTTTTTGCCTGTGTGTGCATTTTTTTTCTTCTCAAAATTTGAAGGCCAAAATATACGATGAAAACCCCTTCAGGGAAATAAGTTTTAAAGAAAGAAGATTGGTCATTCCTGAAAATTATATTAATATATGTACTGTGATAAATGGATAAAACCGTGGAATATTTTTGAGGCTGTAGGAGAAATTGAGCTGTCTGAGCCACCAACTTCATTTTCCCCTGTTGAAGAAGTAGTCAGCGGTGCATTCTGGGGTTTATAAAACATTTGTGTGTTGATGAAAAGAGACTGAAATGGCACCTGTTAAGAGAAAAGTTTACAATGCAGAGTTTAAACTCAAGGCGATCAGTCATGGAAGGTGCGCCTTATAATCCGGTGCAATTTATAGTGTGGAAAATATGGTATTTGCCATTCTAATAAAAGATGCATTTCCTGCTTTAGTGTCATGAATTTCAACTGGGTTTCAACTATAGGATTTTAAATCCAAGTTTCCAGCATGAGTGGTAAGAAGATCTTTATCAGCTCTCTGCCTATTGCAGGACAGTTTGATAAAAGTCCAGTTTGAATGCCTTTCTCAAACTCCACAAAACTATTTTTTACACCCAAACACCTACTGGGCAATCACGTCAAAAATAAATGCATTGATAAAAAATTGCTCATCCATTACCCGAGTGATCTTGAGGTGCCGTAGAAATTAAAATGTTCATTCATATTTCAAGACGTGTTGCCATGATGATGATGATGATCAAATGAATGTAGAAGTATTCAGACAGACATGTAGCATACATGCATAAATGCTAATACTGTATATGTTATATGGTGTCTGTTGTGTCCGGAGGAATGAGAGGAGAAGAGGTGCTTTGTCAACGTCTTTATTGTGCCACCATGTTAGTCTACCTTCGGTCGTGACGTCACCGATGCTTTTCGACCTGTCGCAACATTCTGTAGCAGTGTGATATATGCTACATTTACTATGCTACATTTACACCCCCCCCCCCCTCCCTGAAGGAACCAGAGAAACTCTGTAAACAAGGGAAACCGGGTAGACTGCCGATTTCTCTGCTTAGCCATGTGGGTTATTCTGCCATGCGATAGGCTAAGCACTGGCTAGGGTCTGAATATTCAAAATCAGTGATTTAATTGTCCAAATACCGAGGGCAAAGGCGAACACAAGCTGGCCAAGGCTCTGGCCCCACGGGCACCGCTGCTTCACCACGCTCTTCAAGGCGTCCCACCAGTGTTCTCGGATGTGTGACAGGACGTCAGTAGTCTCTGCCTGAGAAGCCCATATCTGCGACAGCCCTGTCGTTCGAGGGGGTCGGTGCTGCCACTCTCCTTAGGCGGCTGGAATGCCAACGCGACTCGTCAGTCAGACAGAAGGTGGTCGGTCCGAATTGGGCAGTAATCTGGACTGGTGCTGTCCAGAAAGAGTCCAATTTGTGAGAGCAGCTCGGACGGCGAATGCGGACCCAGTCCGACACAGTAAGTGTGCGTTGCTTCGCCCGGCGCTTCTCATTGGCCCCTCTGCTGGCTGAGGAAGAGTACGGAAGGCCGTCTGCTTGGTTGGAGCTTTCTCCGTCCCCGTTGGCCTGGGGGTGAATTGTGGCACCCGTATTGTCAGAGATGGAAAAGCCGAGTGCACAGAACAAGTCCAAGCCCAAGTGGTTGGTGCCATAACGGGATATTTGGAAGGTGAAGGGGGGGAGAGTCCTCGAGCCATAGCGCACTGTGAAGGTGGCACTGCCCACCATGCCAATCTAGGTTTGGCCATAGCCAAAGTCCTCAGCGCTGGCCTCGATCGGGAGATGAGGAAATAGACGTCGAACTGTGGACACGTTCAACAGTGACCTGGAGGCTGCAGTGTCGAGCAGGAGTGTTAAGCTCACTCCATCCAGTTCTTCGGCTGGCCTGGTGAGTGGCGTGACAGTTATGTTGACGTGGGAGCTGAGCGGCACAACCTGGCAAAGTGGTTCATCTTTCTGCAGTGCTGGCATCCTTGTCCAATGGCTTTGCAAGTTGGCACGCGTGTGGGGTGCCAAACAGACCCACAGTTGGCACACGGCCTGCGTGTGTTGGCCCCTTGATGTCTGACGACATTTACCTCGGCACCGTGGTAGGTGGAGGTGGGAGCACAGCGGCACATCCTGGCGAAATGATTCATCTTCCCGCAGAGTTGGCATCGTTGTCCGATGGCTCTGCAAGTGGGCGCACTTGTGGGGTGTGAGTCAGACCCATAGTTGGCACAAGGCGTGCATGTGTTGGCCCCTTGACGTCTGGCCACATTTATCTCGGCAGCGTCGTATTTAGAGGTGGATTCGTAACTGGAAGTGGCTTGTGGGAGTGGAGGGGTTGGAGCAACAATCTGTGCCAACGCGGGAGAGTGTGAAGGTATGGGTGGGTTCATGAGCCGAGCCGTTAATTGTGCTGCGTTCTCCAATTGGAATGCCATCTCCACAGCCTTCGATAGTGGGGGGTCGTCATGGGACAATAACAGTTTCTCCCGTAGCTTGGGATCAATCGTGTGCTCCACGAGTTGATCCCTAATCGTTTCCTCCTCCGAGGGGAGCTGTGTAGAAGTCCATCTTCGTCGCCAGTGTTGTGTCTGGAGGAATGAGAGGAGAAGAGTGGCTTTGTCAACGTCTTTATTGTGCCACCATGTTAGTCTACGTGCGGTCGTGACGTCACCGCTGCTTTTCGACCTGTCGCAACATGCTGTAGCATTGTGACATATGCTACAGTGTTATGTATGCAACACCTCAAATTCAAAGATTTCTGTTGGTCCCCTTCAGATATTTGAAGGTGGTTGGAGGAGGATTTTTTTGATGTTTTGTCCCAAAACTCTGTGGAATTTTACAATCCTGCTGTAGCAGACAGCCAACAAAACATTTTGTCCTGTAAGATTAAACCATTATTGGTCTATTTGACATCGCATATATGGCTGTGGATTATTTTTGAGGTCACGTTGTGACCTTTCAAAGTGCATGAAATAAAGACAGTGTTTGCACCAATTCTCTGTTCGACAAAAAAAAAAATAATAAAAACAAAGCCTGTATTTTCCGCACCATATGAATATTTTTTTTCCATATATAATTTACTTTCCAACAACTCCATTCACTCATAATGGCCTCAATGAAAACGAATAAACAACTGTTTTATTATGTTCTACATGCAGAGATGCCTGCTTTGAGTATTAAAAGTCGAAAAGCAGTGCAGCTACCATCATCCCCGGATCGCGAGTCTTCTGAGAAGCCGCCTTTCCGCAGTCAAATAATTATCATGCAAGACAAGGCACCGACACACACGCTGCAGAAAATGCCGTCGGAACCGAGGCCGCCGTAGCAGTCGTAAAGGGAGAGAAACTTGCAGCGTATCCGCTTTTCGTCGCCATTTGAGAGGCGCGCCTGGCATGAGTTTAATATCTGCCGACTGCTATGTACAAGTACAAACAGTCAAACACGGTCACGTGCAGCGTCGTCGCATGACAACGCTGGTGTGGGCCTGCTGATAGCGGCCGCATGCTGCGGTGGAACCAGACGAAGGTGGAGGTTGATAACGCTGAGAATAAACATGACAGACAGTGAAGCAGCCCAGCCGGCTGTTCTGAGCCTTCTCTTCTCGATGGGACGTTTCAATAAAACGGAAAAAGAAATATCATTCCGAGAGGCATCTCTTGCAGTTTAATAACGTCACCCCGTAGTTCTATTCATCGTTCACACGTCCCAGTAGCTTTTGTTGAGTGGGGGAAAACGAAGAGATTCTCTAATTACATTTCAAATTAAATCATTCACTGCCGTTCCTGAATTTAGTTGGGATTTGAAAAGCATGACATGGAGCGCCATTCCCGAATTGGTTCGGGTTTTTACTTGCAAGTGGGGGGGGGGGGGTGCATTTAAAGCTTTGGTCAGACCTCTGGCAATGTTTTTCCCTTCCACAAGGAGGCAGCATTTACCTTTTGTACTGCAACCCCTCAATGTTGATAACACTAGCCTCAGCATTTTTTCTGATGAAAGAAGAGAGTTTCTTACGATGTATTCAATGTTTATGTTGTCCTAAAACTCAATATTCTATGGATCCTGCAATTTGAGTGACAAAAATCATTTCGATGGGGTGGACAAATATTTGCACGTCGTCTGTTAAATTAAGTAGCGAGCAAGACAAAAAATTGTAATCTGAGTTTCCAGGTCGTATTGTAACCTTGCTCCCCTGACGTACACGTTGACGTTGGTTTGGCTATTATGTTGACAACCCAAAAAAGATCATTAAAAACCTTGATTGAGTTAAAAAAATGCAAAATACCATGTTTTCCACATTATATAAGGCAATTCGTAATAGTAGTATAAACCGAACATATGCAGCGTATTATAAGGCAAAACATTATTTAACCGTACAAATATATACCGTATTTTCCGCACTATAACTCAATAGCCTTAATTTTTCAAAAAATGACCTTATAATGTGCTGTATGTCATGCATATTAGCATATTTGAAAATAAAGTTTACTTTGACTTTGACTTGATAATCCAGTGCGCTTTATACTATATTGAAAACAAATAAAAATATGTCATCCATTGAAGGTGTGCTTTATAATGCGGTGCATCCTATATGTAGAAAAATGTTCAAATATTCCATTCATTAAAGGTCTGGCATTCCTGACAGTCCGGAAAATATGGTATTTATACTAGATTATATGTATTTTTACATATACTTAAAGCCTAAATCCACACTGCAACAATAAGGCACTCTATGGGAGCAAAGCCCCAGTTCACATATCTAAATCGAGTCTTGTTTTCAACAATTGCTGTATCTCCAACCAAATATGATGCATTTAGCACTAAATTTCAGAATTTACTTTTTGGGGTCTTCAATTTTTTTAGGAGATATTCGGAAATATGAATTTGCCATAGTTTATTGGCTTTTGTTTTTATTGTGAGGGATAAAGTCAGACGCCATATCTGTTGTGTTCTGTGATTCCTGAGTCTCCTGCAAGACTGCACGGTTTCTAGTTCAAATAAGGTTGTTTATTTTTTTGGCTGGGGGTCTTCGAACAGCTATTAGAACAGACCCAAAGGGGTACGTTGGGTCTGTTGTAATAGCATTAACTCCCCCGGCAGCAGGTAGGGATATGGGCTATGTTGTTATCGACAATTTTCTATTTTCAGCTGTAAATTAATAAGACGCGCACAGTTGTTTGCAACTTTTCTTTTTGTTTTTCTCTTGACAAATTTGCACGGCGGATGTCGAAAAATCACACAAGGGGCACAGTGCCCATGTCACAGTAGGGAATGTAATGTTTATTTTTTTGACACGTGTCACACTGAGCGACATTTACTGGCAGCTTCATAATCACTTGACAGAAATTAATCAAGTGTTTGCGCTGCTATTTGTAGACACATTGTTCTTTTATTTTTTGTTTCCGTGTTGTTGTTATCAACCTCCCTGTCAAATCGAGCTACGTATTTGAAAATTTACATTTTAACAGCTCACAGGAATTAATACAAAGTGTACAGGTCATTAGCTGGACTTGGACTCATGTCAATATAAAAAAAACACAGTATGTTTCTCTTGCCTCATTTTCTCGGGAACATAAGGTCCCCAACCCCCATTCCGATGAACCATCTGTTTTATTATCCATTTCTCAAGCCAATCTTTCTTCTGAATGAAATTACCATTTTACGACATCTCCAACATTCATATTTTAAATATGTTTCCCTCAACATGGATGTACATGTATCCTCTTAAAAACGTCTGTGAAAAGAATCTGGATCCATTTTATATGCATGCAGAAAAAGCACATACACTTTTTCCTGCGTCGTGCGGTGACATTTAAAAATAAATATCTAGTTGCAAACCCGACTACAAAATTGTGCTTTGCAAAATTGTGAAGAGGAGGGATGAAGCATAGCATTTTCACACCATGTAATTTGATCAATCAACTGGAGAAATTCAGTTCGAGACATCCCTTGGCGAGATCACAACTGCTCGACAAGAGTCTTAATAAAGACTGCAAAAGTGCAGAAAATGTCAAAAAGCTTTGTGAAAATGTCCGCAATAAGATGATGGATACTGTGGTCACATACACACACGCGCACACACACATTCAGGTTTACTGCTTTGTGGAGGACCACCTGTTTGAACTGACAAAACACACACACACACACACACACACACACACACACACACACGCGCACACACACACACACACACACACACACATTTACACACACACACATACGCACACACACACACACACACACACACACACACACACACACACACACACATACACACACACACACACACACACACACACACACACAAACACGTTTTATGCTTTGTGAGGACAACTTTTTTATTTACCAATGCGGGCACCAATCTTTCCAAATGATATATAGCAATGGAAAAAATTATACACAAAAGTATACACATTTATCCTCATCCCATCCAACTGTATTTGAACACTGCAAGCAAAATAGCAAAAAAAAAAATCACACAAAAAAATACAATAGTAGCTGTGCCTGTGTTTGTGACAAAACAAACACGCACACACACGCAAACATAAACACACACGGACAGCCATACACGCACACACAAACACACACATGCACAAACAGTAGCGACCCTTAAGGTACCAAGCGCAGCTCGTGGAGGCATACATTCAGCCAAGTGCATGTGTATCTATAATACTTGAGTGAAGGTATGTTGCCACAAGCAGCACTTGGCACCTGAAGGGTCGCTACCTTGAGTGCAAAAACAGCAATAATGAGTGCAAACAAATCCGACTACCACACAGCCTTTAAAGAACGGCAGCAGATGATATGTTTGCTTTCACATCGGGGAAAAAATGTATGTCCCCTGGAATGCAATCCAAGTGGATTTTTTGGGACAATGAACCTTCTTTTATGTGACATCTCGTTTCTCCCCTTCGGCAGCGCCACAATTCTCACAGGTGTGGTTGAGCTTAGCAATACAAGCATCCAGATCCGTACGTCGCATTGAGACCACCTGAATTCAGCCTATGTTGGTTCTGTTCACACAAGATAGATGATGTATTTTTAGACAACGCAGTGTTTTATTTATTTGTTTTTTTCGTTTTGTTCTTGTTGTCTTGTCACCGAGGCTGTGTTAGCTGCAACAAAAACGAGATCATTAGCTTGCAAGTCCTGCGTGAACTGGCTCAAAGGTCGCTCGGCCGAGAGCGCATGTTCGGAGTTGGTGGCTGCGTTTTCATTGAGGCCATTATGATGGCCGCATTAGGGGATCACGTTAACATGACTTGCTTATTTATATACAAGAACATTTTCCATTTAGTCCATAAGTGTTGTCATTATGGACTATTAAGACTGTTTGCTGTCAAGAAAAAATAGTCAGGAACTTTTTTTTGCCCAATCGTTAGTGTCAAAAGTACTGTAGAAATTTGTCATGAGCCCTTCTTTGGATTTTTGCTAAATTGTGATGATACAATGCAACATTAGTGTTTGGAACCATTTTCACCATATTTTTATCGTGAGGCCATAAGCCCCCAAATCAGGTGGTGTTTTGGTTTTTGGTGTGCTGGCGTCATTTCCTCGATTAATGGTTCAAAATATAATGATGGCCCAAACACTAAGGATCTGTCTATTGCACGAAGGTGGCTGGGATGGGCCCCGGCACTCCTTTGTGAAGAAAAGAGGTTGAGAAAATGGCTGGCTGGATGAATGGATGGATGGATGTCTTTTGGCCTCGTCCACAAACCAGTAATTGATTTATTCTGTTTGTTTAAGGTCTACTTCAAGCGGGACGGCGAGCTGATCGAGGTGATTTCCTACGTTCAGCCCACAGCCGGTGATCAAGGTGCCGGTGGTGGTGGCGGCTCGGCAGGCTTTCGAAGAGCCAGGCCGCTCATCAGCCGGGACCTGGACGAGACAAAGTTGCAGCGCTCACTCTCCCTGCTGGGCCCGGAGAGCCGGTCGGCGCGTTTCTACACGGAACGACCAAAGCGTTTCCACACTCAGGGCCTGCAGGCCGCGGAGCCCAGCCCCGCCACAGAGGTCATCCCGGAGACGGTGGTGAGCCGAGAGTTCCCCCGCTGGGTCCACAGCACGGACCCCCTATACTACTTCAGCCACACGCACATCCCGCAAAGCGACGGCTCGGTGGTGGTGCAAGCGCGGCTGACGTGGACCCTCAACCCACAGCTGGATAACGATGCCCTTTTCAGCTGCGAAGTCAAACATCCGGCTCTCTCCATGCCCATGCAAACCGAGGTCACATTGGGTAGGATGTTTGTTTCTCTTTTGTACTTATTTGTCGTACACATGTCATAGTTGGAGAAAAAAATCCACTAAGTTGCTTTCACGCACATTAAATGCTAATTTGTGGCCGCCAAATATTTACTAAACCCTTGCATTTTCCAAATTCTGCCATTGTGAAGTTGGCAGATTTTTGGGCAGACCCTTTATTGTTCAGCTTTTGGCCAGTTGTATGCCAAAGTACCAAAGAATTATTTTGACGTGCAAATAAATGCACGAACCCGCTCTGTTTTTTCGTTCTCAAAATTAAAAACAAAGATGGCTCCAAGCTTTTGCAATTAACATTTCAAATGTGAAATACTGCCGTCTTTCTTCTGCACATGAGCGTCCTGATCCAAGAGAAGCAACATAATTGTGCAAAAAAAAAAAAAAAACAAGCACTCAAACTGCAAAAACACTTTTGTGCGTGCTTTCCAAAATCAATAACGTAACAGTACCTGTTAATCATCTTTCTTTCGACCGACCAAGAGCTGTTCTTGTTGCATCACTCTCGGGTCCTCTGTTGCTTTTGAGGCCATAAGATCAGGACTGGCACAATTTTTAATTTTTCTCATTGTCAATCAGTTCATGAAAACTTTTTTGTGACATATTGTTGGAAGGAATCCTGTTGCTTGAATAGAGCAGCATGAACGTCCGACGAATGGATATAACCACACTATGGTTGTAGCTTCTATTCTATGCGGTATGCATGAAATATATATTTTTTGTTTTAAAATGGCCCATTCATTGAAGGTGAGCCTTGTACTTTTTGACTAATTGTCAATTTTGAAATATGTGAAGTTTAGCAAAGCTGAACCTTGAAGTTGAAGAAAGGGAAACTCAGTTTTGTTGTGTGATTTTTAAGCATATGTTCCCACAGAAAATTTGGAACATAGGGTCAATTGTGCGTTACATTTTTTTATTTTTAATATGTGAAATATCCAAGTTGTTTCTTACTTTTCTTATTGCACATGGTGGACTCCAAGAGAGCAACTGCTTTAGTGTTCCTTTGCTGTCTCGCTTGCGGTCCAAATTTTTGAGTCACTTTGAATTTGGAATAATTGACGTTTCCCGTTCCTTGGGTCTGCGTTGTGAATTTGTTACAGGTTTTTCCTCGCTGTTAACCTGCGGCGGCCTGCCTATGTTTTGACAAATCACATCACTCACATCTCTAATAGGACGGGATGATGTGATTATATTTTATTCATGTTCATGAAGCTGGGTTTTTGTTGCTGCCAGATTTTCCCCGGCGGGAATCGCGCATCGGCGAATAATTCCTGGCGGGGAGCAAGAGCTTTCACTGTTCCGTCCCCAGCTGGAGTAGAGAATTGTAGCTCATCACATGCAAAACTGTCTCAGCAGCGTCAGTTGGCGACCCGGCGACGTGAGCGGTCTTCATCAGACGAAGCGCGGCGCGGTAAATATTTTAACAGCTCGCTCTTCTCCAACATGGATGATTAAACCCATGACAAAGCACGCCGCACCCATAACTCGCGCTAAATGTCAACGCCGCTTTCTTTCCGACAGGTTGTTTGAAGCCGTTTGTTGATCGCCAGCGTCCCATCTGATTTTTCATTTCGAGAAGAAAAGGGGAACAGAGGACGAGCAGTGAAATCATATTGTATTTGCATTGCCAAACTTGTCAGCACATTTGAGCAGAGGCGAAAATAAAAACAGTGACGTGACATCTCAGCAGTCAAGGTTGTAGACCAGGGGTCGGGAACCTATTTGAATGAAAGAGCCACAAAAGTAAAATATTTAGTCATGTGTTTCATTGAGAGCCATTGTTAGAACGATTTTAGATGCACATCCTTAAACATCCAATTATGTTATACTCATTTTTATTTGTCCAGTTAGTCTAAGTCAGGGGTGCTCACACTTTTTCAGCATACGAGCTACTTATAAAAACAACCTAGTCAAAATGATCTACCCACGACGAAAATGCAAAACATAATTATTTTCAAATGTTTTAAGGATTCTTTGTATGTACAATGTATGTTGATGTACCTTGCATAACTGAATAAGCCAATATTGCACAACACACATAATAACTACATATACATAACATAATACATAACTATAATAATAATAATACATTTAATTTCAAGCGTCTTTCAAAACACCCAAGGACACTTTACAATAAAAACAATGAAACAAAGCACATAACCATAAAACCATAAGTAAAATGATACATAATAAAATAGCACATAACTATTAACATTTTTTGTAATTACAGTAAAGTCTCGTTATATCGATATTCTCGGGAGTCCGAAAAAATATCGATATAACCGGGACTATCGATATATCCGACCCTGCGCGCATGTAATTTTCTCCTTGCGTTCATAGAAATAGTATCGTAATAAGCGGTACTATCGATATAACCGATATCGATATAACGAGACTTTACTGTACCTGAGTTTACTTTGATGACTTGCACCGAATTGAATCAGCCAAGGATGCATAGTCCGGACAGTAGCTGCTGACAGCCAGCCTCAAGCACATTTCCAAATAAATGTTCATCATTCATGGTGGAACGGTATTTGGACTTAATGATGTTCATGTAGGAAAAGGCTGACTCACATAAGTGGAGCCGAATAATGCAGTCAAGTAGGTACCACATTTTCCACTTTTCCTGTGTGAGTAAGTTACAGAACTGTCCATGAGCCCTGGACCTCAGCAGTGAGAACACTCACAATCTCCGATGTCTTTCCACATTTGCTGGGTTAAATCATCAGCCGTGGCTTCACAGCGCCCTGTAACTGTATGTCTTGACAGCTGCAGAGCTTTGATTGAAGATAATATCTCCGCCTTATTTTTAACGTATCTGAACAAGGCGTCAGCTGCTTCAACTAATGTTTCTTTTACCATCTCTCCGTCTTGGAAGGACTTATTGTTTTTAATGGTGGTGTGACTCACCCGGAACGATGCTTCGGTGGCGGCTTTCGCTTTTGAAGTATGTTGAGTGAAAAATGACTGCTGTCCGGACAACTGGGATTTTATCGATGAGAAGGTTTCTTCAGCCGTCATCTGTACAAAAGTGAAGGTTTCGGACGTTTCGCCTCCTATCCAAGAGGCTTCGTCAGCGAACTAAAGTCTGACTGGTCGTATCGGCCCCATTTATATATCCCTAATGTCCAGACATGGTGGCGCCGGACACAGCTATGATAGGTCCCTACTCTCAGGTTGGGGGGGCAGAGGACCCCTCCCTGTGGCCCCACATCAGTGGGGCCGATACGACCAGTTAGACTTTAGTTCGCTGACGAAGCCTCTTGGATAGGAGGCGAAACGTCCGAAACCTTCACTTTTGTACAGATGACGGCTGAAGAAACCTTCTCATCGATGGACCACTCCTGTACGACTGAGGGCTTACACAGACGTATTGCTGCCAACTTTGGGAGAGACATCCTTCTGCTGGTACGTAACTTAGAAAAGGCCACCTTTAAATTAGCTGATTTAAAGAACCACCTCAGATTCAATCTTAGATGTAGACAGAGCCGGTTAATTCCTAAATGCTTGAAGCAAGCACCCCTGGAACCCGGATACTTAGCCGATAAAATGCAACAAAATTATACTAGGAAAATTCTAAATTTGCGAATTAGGAGACTTAACATAGAGATAAAAAACAAACAGTCAGAAATAGAAACTTATTATCAGCGATTACAAACTAAACTGGGATTTTAGTTCGTCCACCGTCCTCTTTCGCAGCTGGCTTTTCGGCGGGAAGTCAATGTCGTATTTTCCATGAACAGTCCGAAAAGGCCGCTCCACATTTTCCCATTCCGTATGAAAGTACAGTAAAGTCTCGTTATATCGATATCGGTTATATCGATAGTACCGCTTATTACGATACTATTTCTATGAACGCAAGGAGAAAATTACATGCGCGCAGGGTCGGATATATCGATAATCTCGTTATATCGATATTTTTTCGGACTCCCGAGAATATCGATATAACGAGACTTTACTGTAATATGTTTTGCCCCCTTACTTGGTCCCGCTTTTTCACTCATTGTGATCACCATATGTTTTAGCAAGGGTTTAAAATCTGAGGTAATTCGCTGACTAGCTTGTAAATTTTGCTGCGTTTAGCGCCGTTGTTTCCGCATGCACGGCGACCTAAAGGTAAAAATTCAGTTGCCATCTGAATGGTTGCCCTGTACTGATCGCGATCGACCAGTCGATCGCGATCGATGTAATGAGCACCCCTGGTCTAAGTTGTTTCTCTCTCTCTCTCTCTCTCTCTCTCTCTCTCTCTCTCTCTCTCTCTCTCTCTCTCTCTCTCTCTCTCTCTCTCTCTCTCTCTCCCTCTCCCTCTCCATCTCTCTCTCCCTCATCCTCTCCCTCTCTTTCTCTTTCTCTTTCTCTTTCTCTTTCTCTTTCTCTTTGTCTCTCTCTCTCTCTTTCTCTATGTATGTATGTACGTATGTATGTACGTATGTATGTATGTATGCATGTATGTATGTATGTATGTATGTATGTATGTATGTATGTATGTATGTATGTATGCATGCATGCATGTATCTATGTATCTATGTGTGTATCTATGTTTGTAGTTTATCTTATAACCTTACATCATATTTGTAGTGTGTACTGTTATTCAAACATTCTTATTTCCGCCATATATAAACTGGGTGGGGAGGGCTTCTCTTTCTCTCTGGCCTCCTCAACTGACTGACCAATGTCTCTGCTGTCTACAAGATTAAAATAATCTTTTTTGTTCAACACCTTGGTTACAGCTGATTTTCCTACCATCTTGTAACACAACAATTATTATTATTATTATTATTATTATTATTATTATTATTATTATTATTATTATTATTATTATTATTATTATTATTATTATTATATCAAATTATTAATATCAAATGACCAAATAAATTGAGTGGTTATATTTATTTAGTGATTTGTACTTTAACATTCTTTTCCATTTAACTTCACCATTTTTGGATTTTTTTTTTTTTTTTTCAAAATCGCTGAATTTTGCGTTCAGATACTAAGGAGAGACGAGCAGTGAGGCAGCAGCCGGCTGAGTCTCACCATGGATTGCACAATCACTATGCTAACTGTGCTGGCTTGCTCTGCAGTTAGACCGCATTGCTGTCCCTCTGCATATCGCTATTAAAGTGTTCAAAAGCTTTTAGTATATGAGCTAAATTTCTAGTTTAGCTGGTGTATATAATGTTCAGTCACTCTACATTATAAACACTGTACTACAGTGTTTATTTTATTTTATTTTTATCAAAACTGTGCATATGTGAGGCACACAGTTCTCCTGCCTCATGACAGGGGGCGCTGGTGATTACAGATTATTCTTGCGACTCCTCGGCTGCAGAATAATAGAATTAGTGACAGCAAGCTAGAGTAAACATAAGTAAAGTGCCACCATCCAGTCATTTTTTCGTGTTGCTTGGCCCTATTTTCAGAATAGAGGATTATATATCTAAATTGAAAGAATTTTCTAAACTGGACTTTCAATCGAAGCAGGAGATAATAATGGAAGACCAACATCTGACTGTATAGCTCACAAACGGTTAGGGATGAATGTAAATCTCCTGGACAGCTTCTTAGCTTTTTGGCCAAGAAGGATCTCATTGAAACTATTCCTGAAGCGACAAAGTTGCTCCAGCTCATGGAAGAGGAAGGCAGGCGTGACACAGCCTGCCTTCCTCTTGGTTTCCGACGCTCAAGGGAAATTTGTCGGTGTTTTCTCTCATTTTGAAAATGTATCAACTTTAATTTATTATTTTAAAATTTTAGATTTAACCAATTTATCGGTCAGCGTCGCCATTCTACTTCCAGAGTCCTTTCGCTGACAGGTTTTGCTCGTCTGGATGATTTTATTTTGTGCGACCACTAAATTGAGTACATTCCTTTTTACATTATGTTTGTCGTGTTGTTGCTGCACAAGAAGTACCTGCTTAAAGGACAACTGACGTCTCCGGACAAGTTGTGTCCATAATTTGTAAAATGGCTTCAAATGACTTCTACTGAGCATATTTTACAAAGATTCCTCTGCATATAGCTATATTTTACGTTTTAAAACTTGTGCTGAATATTCAGGAAGTCTTGTTTTTGAGTTGGTGACGAGTCCGTACGTGACGTCACTGAAGGAACGCCCCTGACCGAAATAAAGGACACATTGTAGCAGTCCTTCCATCTTGTCAATGTATTTTGCTGTACTTGTTTGGTCTGAAAATCTCATGTTGCACCAAAAAGCCACCAGAAGAGGGCAACCAAGCTCCATGGGAGGAATTTATCACCATGTGGAAATGGGCTGACTAATTCTGTTCGGTTCTAATTCTTGTTTCTCATCTGGTTCGGTGTTCAACGAAGTTCTGTGATAAATATATCATCGAGGACGATAGATGGTGAACAAAAAAAACTACTTTATTCTAGTGAGACAAAAAAGAGAACATCTCACGTCGAGACGGGAAGCCAAGAGCACACAATGACAAAGAGCATAAAGAGAGAGCGAGACCTCCCGCTCAGACTAGTTTTGAACGTACACAGCAGCGATCTGTTGTCCAATCAGCTACGGACAAGTATGTTGGGGGAACATTTAGACTGAAACTTTATACTCGTTCCATCCTGCTTTCAAAACTATTCAACTAATGAACTTCATACATCCATGTAGGCTAAACTAAACATGCAATAACATAATATGTACTAAGCTAAACATGGAACAACATAATATGTTTACTAATCTCAGCATGAAATAACGTAATATGTTTACGAATGTGCATAAGCACTCTATCAAATTCCCTACACAGCTTTGTCGTCATTTTCTGCCTCCCTTGGGTGTGACATTTCCCACCCCTGATGCCTCAAAATGTCACGGAATAAATTATTTAATCGATTGCAAACATGTATGCTTTCTTCTTCAGAACTATTTGAATCATATTCATAACTGTATGTGTAACAAGAAAGCATATTCTCCGAATCTAAAGCCATTGTTTTGATTCTCCAGCAATGCAAAACATCTTGGCGTGACGTCACAAACTGGGGGCGGGACTTTCTGAAAATGCCCAATTCGCACCTCAATTTTTTGCAGATTTTGGACATTTTAAGTCATTTTTATTGGTGTTTTGCATTTGAATAAAAATATCATACTGTGTGTTTTGTGTGTTTTAGATGCTATAAAACGTTTTTCTGGTCTCAGTTAGGAAACAGCAAAGTGACGTCGGTTGTCCTTTAAGACAATAGAGGGAATAGAGGAAGTAGGTTGAAGTGATTCAGCTTAATTGAGACTATTTTCACTCGTGTCAGCAGCACTGACACGAGTGACGATCGTCCAACAACTTCAAAGAAGTACAGATGACGGCTGAAGAAAACTTTTCATCGATGGTGTTGATCTTTGGTAAACATCCCTGTGAAGTTACTGAAGAGAAACCTGGAGGGGTGATCATGTCAACATGCTGTGCGTTTCTTCCCGCGCTATTGCATCACAACCGGGCGGGATTTCAGAATGAACATATACAATTTCCAAACTAATCAGATAACAGAAGATATTTTGTTCTTTTTTAGTTTTCCCTTGGTGGGTTGTTGCACACAGGACATAGCACAGTGTATTTTTTTAATATGACGACACCCACATCCACACACCCAGATCCCCTGACGCCTTAAAAATACCTCATAGACTCTACCTCCCAGAATGCACGTGGTATATTTTTAGCCACATGCTCTGTTTTGTTGCAATCTTCCAAAACGCATTTGTTCATTCATTAGCTCTCAAAGCCGAATAAATAGCCATCCAGTGATTTTGTTTAAGCCATCCAGCGATTTAATTTATCAACATTTTTTATTTTATTTTGGATCGGATTAGCCTTTATTGGTCTCGCAGTGGAGAAATGCAAATGTTCTCTTAGTTTTCCACTCATCAATGACAACAACCTCTAATGTGATTGATATGACGAGTTAAAACGCGGCAAATGAATACCAATAGCGGAGCCCCGTTAGCTCGACTCTCATCCCTGATTAATTAGCTTATTCGGCTATCACGGCTGTGAACTTTTTTTGTTCTTTTTTTTTTTATCACATGGGAGCTGCTTCAACGTGTCTGAAACGATATTGTGTGAAAATTACTGTGAATTTTTTTTTTTTTGCTTATTCATCTTTTTTCTTCCCGAAATCCTCACTCTGTATGATCTTAGATATTAGAACCCGCGCGGCCCCGCCGCCGCAATGTTTTAGCAGGTCCAAATGAAAACCGTCGAGGGCCGAGTGTCCACAGCGAGACAAGAGAATTAGCTCTCTGAGTCTCCCTTATCTCGCCGCCTCCACACTCCACCCTCCGTGCTCCCATTCTCCGCCGGTAATGAGTGTCCACCCAATTGAGTCTTTTTTTCCCTCTCTAAGGGTGAATAAATCCAGCGGTATTGTTCTGATAAAGAGACCTGCGAGGTTCAGGCGCATTTTGCCTGGTGACCTTAATTGACGGGAAATTGCATTTGTCCACTCCTCGTGTGACAGTGCAGGTGCTTCTATTCTCCGTAACAGTGTGATGACCTTTGCTTCTTCTTCTTCTTCTTTTCTTTCTTTTTTTATCTCCCTTCAGCTGCTCCAAAAGGCCCAAAGCTCTTTATAACCCCCAGCAGAGCGAAAGTCGGGGACACAGTTCGCATCACCGTGCAAGGATTCCAGGTAGGACCCCGCGGGGTAAGTTTAAAGGACAACCGACACCTTTGGACAAGTTGTGTCCATAATTTGTAAAATTGCTTCAAATGACTTCTACTGAGCGTATTTCACAAAGATTCCGCCGCATATAGCTATATTTTATGTTTTAAGACTTGCGCTGAATATTCCGGAAGTCTTGTTTTTGATTTGGTGGTTGGTTTTTGAGTCCTCACGTCACGTCACGGAAGGAATGCCCCTGACTGAGAAAGGACACATTGTAGCAGACCTTTCATCACGTCAAAGCATTTTGCGGTACTTTGTTTGGTCTGAAAACTTCGTGTTGATCCGTGTTGATGGCGAAATTAGAAGGAAAACACATAAATAACGCGATGGTGAATCGTTGTGTGTTGCACCAAACATCTATTTGATATTCGTTGACAAAATGTCTGAGGAAATAATCAGCCCGTTTCCACGGAGGTTTGTCGCCATCTTCTGCCTCATTTGGGTGCTACATTTACCCCCCAGATACCTCAAAATGACACGTAATAAATTATTGAATCGCTTTCCTCTTCAGAACTATTTGAATCATATTCATAACTGGATGAGTAACAAGAAAGCATATTCTCCGAATCTGAAGCCATTGTTTTGATTCTCGAGCAAGGCAAGACGCCTTGGCGTGACACCACGAACAAGGGGACGGGACCTTCTGAAACTGGCCACTTCCGGTTTCAAATATAAGTCGTTTTTAGACACTTTAAGTCATTTTTATTGGTGTTTTAGTAGTCTAGTAGTGCGTGTTTTGGGTATTTTAGATGCTATAAAACGTTTTTCTGATGTCAGCTAGGAAACAAAAAAGTGATGTTGGTTGTCCTTTAGGGTTAAGCAGAACCAAAATGAAAAAAATTCAATCTCATTTGGGATGGGATTTTTTTTAAGTCTCTTGTTGAATGTCGATCGTGTTTTCTGCAGCTGTTTCGTTCTCCATCACAATTAAATGATGGGCGTGTTGCGAGATCGTCTGAGAAAACGAGCAGCTTTCTCTCTTGTAAAGTAAAAACAAATGTCTCAATTTGACACAGTACAGATTCAGGTGTTTTGAACAATTCCACCAAATTCGTATTAAAATGAATAATTTAAAAAAGTTGTGTAATAGAAAATAAGATTTCATACTATTGTTTTAATTTTCAAACTCAGTGGGTGTATCGGATTAATCGGTCATTGTTAATCAATATCTATGACCTCCATCGGATATAATTACAACTCTCTTTTTTTATTGCTTACACATTCAATGGCAACAGCGCATCACTTTTTTTCTGTTGTTCTTTGTGAAGTATGTTCACTCATGGTCAACCATGGGGTTCTCCAATTCAATGAGGAAAATTTTAATGGTGAAAAATGGCCCAACAAAATTTGGCCCAACAAAATTCACGTCATTGTTGGTGGTGTATTTAAAAGGGAAATAATGAAATAAATGAATATTGTTGAGGAGCGACCATTTTTTTTCAACTTTTTCAGACATGCTTCGATTGACCTTCCCCCACCACTCTCGTTGCATTATGTATCAGATTTGATTTGACACTGTTGCCTGTTTAAGCTGCAACGAGCACAGGTTTTCCATCCAAAACGTTATTTGTTAAGTGGAATGGTTTGCAACTGTCACTAGTTGGTTGCTATGCTTCACCAACTTCCATTTAATTTGCACATTTGTTTGTTTCTTTCTTTCATTCTTTTTTCTTTCTTTCTTGATTTTTGTATTTATTTATTTTATATGTATTTATTTTATATGTATTTCTTTATTTATGTATTTATTTATTTATTTATTTATGTGTTTATTTAGTTATTGATTTTTTATTTATGTATTTATTTATTTATTTGTATTAATTATTATTTTTCATTTTTATTTTTAAGAACATTTATTTCAACACATACATCCTACCCAAAGCATTCCATCGCTCAAATTCAGCCTGAGCACCGAAACTGAAACAGTTCAAATTGTCACCATCTGAGCACGTATGACAAAGTTGCGCCAAAAAAATGCATCCTCTACTATGGTGGCACGTGGAAGTATCCGCTTGCCACCGCTATTTTTAGAATCAGGCTTGTTTACTGGAGGGTTAAGAGCTGCGAGGGGAATAAATTTGTTGTAAACTGAAGTGTCGATAATTAATGCATGTTGTTAACTCGCTTGTTAAATCATTTGGGGGGGACAGGCTTTATTATTCATGTGCTCTGATTCTCTTTCTTGGCGACGGCCCCTCCCCGATCCCGCATTCCCTTCGGCGCCGGCGTAGAACGAGGTGTTCCCGGAGCCGTTGTTCACCTGGACCCGCGTGGGGGGGCGCCTCCTGGATGGCAGTGGGGAGCGAGAGGGCAAGGAGTTGATTCTGGAAAGGGTCCCTGCCGAGCTGAATGGCTCCATGTACCGCTGCACGGCCCAGAATCCTCTGGGTTCCACAGACACACACACCCGCCTCATCGTCTTTGGTACGTTTGCCAATTGTGGGAAAACACTCATTGAGCACAAGATTGAATAACGCGCAGCGGCCAAACGGATTACAATACAATGAGGCGGAATGCTCTTAACATAATTAAGTGCGGCAAAAAAAAGACATCACTTCTCCAAAATTTCTACCTCCCACCGTATTTACGGAAACGTTGAAATACACCTCGGAGATTTATGCGATCGCTTTTGCAGATGAATCATTAACGCGTCTGCAAGATTGCGATTAATAAAATATTGTGTCCCTAATTGGCCCAACAACGCTTTCATTTTAAGACTGCACTTAGAGAGATGACTGTTCTCCTGACGGGACTTTTAGTCCATCGCCGGCGAACATTGTGGCAACCACGCTTGATATCCGAGTACATTTTTGAGCCGAAGATCGACTTTTCGATCAAGCAACGTCCCGCGATCGGTCGGCATATTTGCAGCTTTTTTTAAATTAATGTGTACTGCATCCAAATCATCCTATTGGTGTCATTTTAATGGTTTTTTTGTTACAAATAGAATTGCTCTCTGCCAAAAACAATGTGAGTAAATCCTCATGATGGGCATCTCCAGCAAATGTCATGTTATCAGCAACAAGGCTCCCAGGCGCGGTGACTTTGAACTATTCTGCAGGACTACAATGTGTTCTGTTTGAGTCGTACAGCCCCATTTGTGTCCCCCAATCACCTCTCATAGAAAGATCGCTACTCTTCTCCATTCGCAGAAGTCAACGGTGATGGACTTAACCTTGCGGGCCACCTAATGTCCTTGGCATGGGATGTTCTGCACTAGCGACATGTCCATTAGATATCAGTGGGAATAATTGCATGCCGGGCGCTGTCATGTTGATAACGCACACGTATGTGCGGCATTGAAGCCTTTGCAAAGTGGCCCGATGCAATCAGAAGACACATAGAGCCTCGTTCGTGTGCTTATGCAAATTTTTCGCATTCATTAGATTCACAATGCAAAGCCTGGATCAAATACTCTGCCCTCCAACAGAATGAAACTGAAATACGTATTTTAAAAAAATCCCCCAGAACACGTTGACGACATCCTGATGACCACGATGAACCTTTTTTTGTCTCTTGGGTTCACTCACTTGTGAAGTGTAACATCATCAGGTTGGGTTCATGCCAAGAAAAAGCCGCCGTGGCTTCTGGCAACGCACATCCACTTGACACGTCACTTCACATGTGAGCTCTTAGCATCCAAATACAGCTGGAGTGGCATTGCTTTTACCCAAGGGGTACCATTTCGCCTCTCGTTGCAATCACTTTGCATGCGCTGCTTATTAAAGTAAAAAAAAGTAATTTACTCCTATATTTGTTGTTTTGGTGCACTGTGTTCCCATACTCCATTGCCAGCTTGTAATCCTGAACTGAAAACAGTAGCGTCAATAATAACTTTTTTTGTGTCTCCCACAGAAAATCCAAGCATGATGAAAAACACGCAGAGCCAGAACAGTAAGTTTTGCAACTCTGCAAATGACTCAGCCACAACAAAGCGTGATTTAAAAAAATTAAAAAGTAACCAAATGAATATAAAAATTACAAATAAATAAATACAGGAATAAATGAATACACGAATACATGAAAAAAATGAATAAACACATAAATGAATGTATGAATGCATGAATGAATTGATATATGTGTCACGTCCGCTCGAGGAGCAGTGACAGGACTAGAGGGACGACGTGAAGTAGTAAGGGTTGGATCCGAAATACACGGTGGAGACAATAACTTCAAACAGAGTCTCTACTGAGACACATAAAGTAATACAGGAAATCAGGCAATGTAGGAGAACCGAGTAACAGACCTGCACACAGCTGGGTGACACGGAACTTCGGAGAATACACCGGAGCAGACCGAACAGTAAGGGTGGCTTTTATAGCCAGAAGGCACAATTAAGGAAATGAGGAACAGGTGAGTGAGTCCGGAGAGCAGGGAGGGGAGGGGCCCGCTCCAGGAGCAGAGGAGAATGAGACAGGAGGGGAGGGGCACGCTCCTGGCACTGACGAGGATGTGACAATATGAATAAATGAATACATGAATAACAATGTAAATAAATAAATTAGCAAATAAAAACGTGTAAAAAAAATGCATAAATAAATAAATAATGCCCAATATCTGACTTTTACAAAACAGCAACCATAAAACAAAACTAAAATATCTCCCTGCCAATTGTTCTCACAGTATGTTGAGTTCAACCAATTTTCTTTTCCTCGTCACAATTGTCGTCTACCGAAGTTATTCCTGAGGGCCTACGAGTACATGGACCTCATGGCCGGATATCGAAATGGCTTTCAGTACAGTTGAGACGAGCCTTCATTCTTTTCCGTACCTCCTTTGTCCTCAATATGCAATATTTCCACAGCGCTGCCGCGTGTCATTATAAAATGTCACACACATCGGGTAGAGCCGTGTGCTGTCCACTAAAATTATCCTTCGGGTTCCCAAAAGAACCAAATCCCAGATAAATATCCGGGATTTTCCATTCTTTGCGGGTTGCGAATTACAATCGCAGACAAAAGGGAGACAAAAAAGTCATTTGGATGCATATGCCTCCCTGTCACAAGGGGGCACTTGTGAATCTCTAACCGATGCTTGTGGAAATCATTGCGCTTTGGAATTGAAGCGGTTTTAGGTGGGACAGGAGATATGAGACAATCATTTAGCTTGGAGTAGACCTGCACATTCCACCATGACATCCGAGTTCTACTGGCGCAAAAGATGCTTTGATCCTCTCCTCTTTCTTCTAGAACTGCTTCATGCAACAAAGACGGTACAGAAAGTGCTTAAGATTGAATGACAGTTGTGTTGTCACATTATTTGTTCCTTTTTGTTGTTGTTGTTGTTGTTTTGACTAGTTGTTTTGAAGATGGTGCCGCGAGAGTGGCTGCTTTTACAGCAGCTCCTGTATTTTGATTTTTTCTACTTATTTCTTTCCTTTCCTCTTCCTTTCATCACTTTGCTGCTGTGAAATGTACATTTTTCCCCTGCGATACTAAAAAAGGCTAATCCAATCCAATCTTATTTAAACAGAACAGAGAATCTCTTTTTGCGATCAGTCAGAAACTGCTGCCCCATTTTCAAGAAAGTGCACCTCCTCCCTTGGTCCACATCCCCACATCACATCTTCATTTGACACATTCGTCGCACCTTAATTCATTCTTGACAAATGCATGTCATCCGACACTGATCAACAACAACAAGTTGTTGGCGGTGAGGATTCCAATTGAGGGTTCATCCAACCGCGAGCGCGTCCTCTGTGGTCCACTTGCAGTCGACTGCCGTTAACTCGCCAAGTCGTGCGGCCATCTGTTGGTTTTCACACTTTGGCTTGGACGCTGTTGAGCCTGTGCCAGCTTGCTTTCTCGTAGCCCTTGCGGGAGTGACCTCGAACTGGCAGCACGTGCTTCCCGACGCCACATAAGACAATTTTCAGCCAGTCCTATTCAAATTAAGCCGGCCCCAAAAAGTGTTGCATGACTCAAGTAGATATTCATACTTCCGAAATGAATTTGTGCCTTTTCTCTTCATTGCGTAGCATTTGTCAATCAAATGGACACACACTCCCCAACAGTATTTCTCAAAGAAAAAAAATAGTTGGCGTGTGTCCTGGCACTGTCAATGTTGTCAATCCTGCAAACTGCGTGAATATTTCAAAAGTGGCGGTGGCTGGACGAATCCTGGATTAAGCCATTCACCGAAGAGGCGCATGCGCGCTCACCTCCCGGGGCTTTGTTGTACACCAATTTAGTTTGCACCAGGAGTGTGCGTGTGCGTGCCCACGCGCTCGTATGACTCCGTTTCGTCCTTGCTGTGAAACACCTGCGTTCATCCTGGCATTTGAATATTCAAATCTATCGCCCCAAACCACAGCTCGAGGGGCAGCGAAAGCAAGGAAGAGCAAATAAAGGACGGGAGTGGAAAGCGATGGCATTAATTTAAAAAAAGAAAACTAATGTCAAAACTAATGTCAAGCAGCAGGAGATAGAGAATGTGAAAGAGTGAGAGAGAAAGTGAGAGAAATATATTGAGAGAAATAGAAAGAGAGAGCAAAAGAGAAAGAGAGAGAGAGAGAGAGCTAGCTAACAAGGTAGCAAGATAGCAGTGACGTGCGGTGAGGTTCATGGCTGGTGAGGCACTGACGTCATCACAGTCAGATTTACAAATATATGAACTCCACAGAGTAGCTTATTCACCATTTGATTGGCAAATGTTAACGTGTTTTGTTTAAAATGTCATGTCAGCATTCTTTATAAACTGTATACAAACTGTAGCATAGAAAAAAAGAATTAAAAAAAAGTTATCATCGTGTTACCTTTACTTATAAATGAAGTCCAAGTCTCTCTGTCTCAATGGAGATCACTGCCAGTGAAGAAAGTCGTCCTTGATCAGTCCTGTTCCGACCGTATGTTTTCAGTCTTTTCAGTGCTTAGAATGACCGCCCCACTGATGCTGTAGTAGTGGAACAGTGAGCACGAGCTGGAGCAACTTTGTCGCTTCAGGAATAGTTTCAATGATATCCTTCTTGGCCAAAAAGCGCAGAAGCTGTCCAGGAGATTTACATTCATCCCTCACCGTTTATGAGCTATACAGTCCGGTGTTGGTCATCCTTTAATTATTATCTCCTGCTTCGATTGAAAGTCCAGTTTAGAAAATTCTTTCAATTTAGATATGTAGTCCTCCATTCTGAAAATAAGGCCAAGCAACACAAAAAATGCCTGGATGGTTGCACTTAACTTGCTAACTGTGGTGTCACTAATTCTATTATTCTGCAGCCGAGGAGTCGCAAGAAGAATCTTTAATCACCAGCGCCCCCTGTCATGAGGCAGGAGAACTGTGTGCCTCACCGATGCACACAGTTTTGATAAAAATAAAATAAAATAAACACTGTAGTACAGTGTTTATAATGTATAGTGACTGTACATTATATACACCAGCTAAATTGTAGACATTTAGTTCATATACAAAAAGCTTTTGAACACGTTAATAGCGATATGCAGAGGGACAGCAATGTGGTCTCACTGCAGAGCAAGCCAGCAGAGTTAGCATCGTGATTGCGCAGTTCATGGTGAGGCTCAGCCGGCTGCTGCCTCACCGCTCGTCTCCATTCAGTATGTGAACGGTAAACGTGAAAATGCAGCGATTTTGAAAAAAAATCCAAAAATAGTGAAGTTAAATGGAAAAGAACGTTAAAGTACAAATCACTAAATAAATAAAACTGTTTAATTTATTTTGTCATTTGATATTTCCATGACAGGTGAGGCACAGCCTCACTTGCCTCCCCTGACTGCACGTCACTGCAAGACAGACAGACAGACAGACAGACAGACAGACAAATAGATAGATAGACAGACAGACAGACAGACAGACAGACAGACAGACAGATAGATAGATAGATAGATAGATAGATAGATAGATAGATAGATAGATAGATAGATAGATAGATAGATAGATAGATAGATAGATAGATAGATAGATAGATAGATAGATAGATAGATAGATAGATAGATAGATAGATAGATAGATAGAGAGGGACAGTCAGACGGATGGGTAGCGAGGGATGGACGGATAGTCCAATGAATAGATAGTCAGATAGGTGGTTAGATGGATAGATAGTCAGATAGATGGATAGATGGATGGATACCAAGCTAACTCGATGGATAGATTGATAGATGGATAAATGTGTTGTTTCAGCATTAGCTTTCTGTTGACATCAGTTGAGGCCAGTTGGAGAGATCAAAAGTTGCTTTGAACCAAAGCCAAATTCAAAGACCGGATCAGTCATACGTCTGCCAGAAAAATCCCTGCATCAAGTGCTGGAGAGCGGCCCTCACGGGCAGAAAGTAAACTTACGTGCGAAACGTTTGGGAAAACCTCTGAGGAGAATGTGAAATGCCCGTGGAACTGATTCACATTTGATTGTATTTTTTTTATGACAAGAATTGCATTCAAGATGCAAATGGAGCTATTAATTACAGCTGAGTGGAGTAAAGATAGAACAATGGCAATAATTGTCATGAATTTAGGAGAACTGTGCAAGTAATTAGTTTTTCTTTAAAAAAACTGACATTTCTTGACAGCACTAATATTAAAAAAGAAACAAAACTTGTCTCAGCCTTCGGGGGTGTTTTTTTTTCTCCAATTATAATGTGAGTCTATGATGAGCCAGTTTTTGCCGTTTGCAACCCTGCCAAGTGTCTTTCCCTCCCATGAATATGGTGATTCACTGTGGTTCCTTTCCAACAATTACTGTCTGATTTTGGCAAGACTCTTCAAGGATGATGCAAAACACGCCTACTCATGAAAAATGAACCCCAAAAAATGCCCTTAAGACGACAAAAACAAAAGAGGGCCACTCTCCCCGAACTGTATGTCAGCTTTCGGGTTCCTCGTCGCCGATTTTGTGTCAGGCCGTCGACTAGGCTCACCTTCTGCTCACTCAAGCTGCTCCCATGATGCACCGCGGCAAACATCGCTGTCACACACGTAAAAAAATAAGGTGGGGGGGGGGGGGGGTTATGTGACGATTACACATTCGGCCCATTAAAATGAATTTGCCACTTCATCGAGCGCTGCTCTCATTAAATGGTGGCGTGCATCTCATACTGTATGTGTGAGACGTTACCCTTTCATTTACATTGTTAATGGGAAGTGCTTAACAGAAGGTGATTTAACCAATGCTTATGATGCGGAACTGTTGCTTTACGTGTGAAAGCAGTTTATCAGGCTTGCCCACGGGAGAGATTTTCGTCATGCCATTCCTCACCAATGTCGGGAAATTGTGGCAGGTAAAAAGACATGAAGGAGCAAATTTTTCAGCGCTTTCCACTGTAGTGAATGATGCGAAACTTTTTGACTTCAAGACACGTAGGTTGTATGGCAGGCATCACAAAAGTCCGGCCCGGGGGCCAATTACGGCCCGTGGTCACTTTTTATCTGACCCGCAGCCTCCGTCATAAAATCGAAAACGTCTGGCCGCCCACATGTAGCATAAATACAATGGGCTGTGGCATTGTAACATGGGTGTGCTAAGTGCTGGCATCTAGAGGCTCAATTAGGAACAGCAAATTATTATATGAACCCCCCAATTTTCTAAAATGCCAATTTTTAAAATGTTTTTACATTTTCTAAAATGGTGACCATCAATAACTAATACCTGTTACAAAAAAAGTTAATATTGAAAAATATGAAGTGCAGTGAATATTGATGAAAAGGTCTCTTCAGTGTCGTCATCTGTACTCCTCTGAAGGTGTCTGACGTCTCGCTATATATATATATATATATATATATATATATATATATATATATATATATATATATATATATATATATATATATATATATATATATATATATAATTTTGACTATGACATAAATATATCACCAATCTTGTGATTTGTTTTTTATTCTAAAAAAATGATTCTAGTTTCTTGATACATTTTCAATGCAACGTTGGTGTCCAACAGCTCGTTTTTTTCCGCTTTTCAGGTGGATCCTCGCACATGAACGTCGTGGACGGCCTCACGTGGGTAGCCCTCGTCCTCACAGTGACTGTGGAACTGACGTGAAAACTAGTACACTCGCAGATACTTGTCCTTGTCACACAACACACACACAAACAAACATCCAGAAGAAAAAGGAAAAAAAACAACAATGAAATAGCAGTTTCCACAACCTTGCGAGTGATTTCGACAAAACTAACGTTGAGTTCACGGTGCTGCCTCCCATTCGCTGTCCTCCAATGTTATTTTTTTCATTTGTTACAAAAATAACCACAATTACGTGATCTAAAGAACATGGTGAACATGACAACCTCCCTCCTTACAGTATATCCCAAATTACACTTTTTTTCCTTTTTTTTCTTGTCCCATGTCTGCCCGTCGACCAATAAAATCAGTTCAAACTGTTAAGATTTGACTTATTAAAAAAAAAAAACATTTGTAAAGGGGGGTCACGGTGTTATTGCTTTTTACACGCAAATGAGTGACCCGGGTTATGACTCCCAAAAAAATGAAAAAAAAAAATGAAAAAAAGATTCCATCTGCTTTCTCTCCCGAATGCAACGGATCAGCACCACAAGGGGGCAGAAACGGTAGAAGAGGTGAGGAGCTGGGGGGGTGGTGGTCCCAATGCAGACTTTCAAACAATCCCTATCCTATTCAATTTTTTTAATTTATTTTTCTCCTTGTTTTGATGGCTCAGAATGTACAAAAGAATTTAAATGCATTGGGGGGAAAACATCTCCAGTTTTTGAGTGTATTTTGTGTACATCAGTGTAAATAAAAAAGATAATTAAAGGTTTTATTGAGTCGTCGTGAGGGACGGAGCTGTTTGAACATCAACCATCAGCGCGAAACGTTGGCTGGCAGAAAAAGAAAAAAAACAGCTATTTATGTATCCCATTAGATCTTTCTTTTCTTGTGTGACAAATGTTGTCGCATTTGTCCGATGTTTTCACGATTGTGAAGCACGTGAGTTTGTTTAATATATTTTTGTACCTTTTTTTTCTTTAAGGCTCGACTGCAACGGTTAGTTGGAGATATGTTACCTTGTCATGTTATCTTAAGTGACCTACATTGTCTGTATGTGTGTGTGTGTGTGTGTGTGTTTGTGTGTGTGTGTGTGTGTGTGCGTGCGTGCGTGCGTGCGTGCGTGTGTGTGTGTGTGTGTGTGTGTGTGTGTGTGTGTGTGTGTGTGTGTGTGTGTGTGTGTGTGTGTGTGTGTGTAAGGTAATTATCTCCCTACCCTCTGTCTGTCTCTCTCGCCCACCCACACCCACACACACACACACACACAGGTGTTTGCTGAGAATAATTGTGTCATGCTTGCCGCCCCCGCACCCCCTCCCGCACCAGTCTAATAAAAAAGGGTTGTTTGCCTTTGTTTCGCTTCACCTGTATTAAAGTGGAGAGATGATCAAGCTGACGCGCCTTGGCTTTGCTTCTAACACGCTTGTGTTTTGAATAACCATGACTTGTTGATGCATACTGATGCATACTGTGCATGAAAAAAAATCGGTATTCCCCATTATACTAAGGCTCAGTTATAATTGACACTGTCAAGGCAAAAAAAAATGATTTTCCAGTTTTTTTGTATTGTTGTGGTTGGAGTGAGTTTGCTGCATTATACTGAGTGATATTTCTGGTTTATTCATCTTTTTCATGTAGATAAATAGGGTAACCAAAATAGGATGGTAATATTTTTACATTTAGTAGCTCTTGGGGTTATTCCACTGCAAATATGTTCCGTTGTTTGGAGAAAAAAAAAGATTGCAAAACCGCTCCAGGCAAAGCAAATTGTGAGCCAATTAATATCACTCTCCGTTTATGTGTTACCATGACAATAGCGGCATTCCTGAGGCAAAATTATTTTGGTGGCTTAAAATTCACCAATTTTTTTGTTTATTTTGACAGTCAACGTCAACTCAGAATGTCATGAAAGACATTCCAAGCTTCTTTTTCAGATCAGGTGGGTGACACGAGACAAAGGAAGAAAAAAATAGCCCAAACTCGTAAGTCAAGTCACAGGTCTTTTTAGTTTTTTTTTTGTCGTATTCAATTCATTTAATTGCCACAGTGCACAAAATGCACCCGGTGAGTGTTTTCCTAGTATGTATTTTTGCTCATTTCCGCATCATTATGACTGCAGGGCTCATTTGGAAAATCTGTTTGATGTTGGCACTATAATCATTCGCATCAAGCATCAACGTCCACAACGAGCCCTTGAAGAAGAGTTCCAATGATGAACTGATGCGCCTGGTGTCCATTGCGACCTTATAATTGAATTCCTTCAATGGTTGTTTTTGGTTTTAAAAAATAGTTAACCTTATCGAAGACGAACGAATGTTCATGCGTGAGCTGTCAAGGGACGGGGGGCCAAATCTGGCCTGCCATATCCATTTATTCGGTCCGCAAAAGCAAATCAAACTTGCGAAATTCCCTGATAGTTGATCAAGTCCTAAGCAAAATTTAACATTGTTGATTGTAAACCTCAATAACAGTCAATATTCTTGACTTCAGATTTGAAAACTAGTTATTCATCAATTTGGCATGCGTTCTGTATGTAATATGTGGAGCAGATGAAACATTTTAATGGCTTCCCCAAATTCATAACGGGCACCAAGAGGAAACCATAACCACAATGTTGCCTGTGGCAAAAATGACTTTGACCCCCCCTAATTTCAAAGATTTTTGTTCTATGGGCGAAGCACACTCGAACAGTCACATCAGAATAAACGTTCGCCTTGCACGGTCCCGCAAAAAGGCCCCGCGAGGTGAAGTGCTGCTTTCCAATGACATCAAAATTAAGAGGCCTGAGTTCTTGAGTGGCAAATCAAGTGCACCGACTGAATCTCATCATAACACCGGCAATTGCAGATTAGTTTGAGAAGCACTTTAAGGCCCTTCGTCGATGAAAACAAAACCTGGGATGAGTGGATGCATTGCAAAATGCGTTGGGCGATGGTAAGAATTGTGGTTATGGTGCATTATCAAGTCTCACGTGAATGATAATGAGCAAAAGACGACATCTCATGACCTATTAATTGGCAACATTTGATCAAAGCCACATAGGATGTAAATGCCTGTTGACTGGTGAAGTGGCATTTCTCCAGTGGGTAATTCTTTGTTTTTCGGTTCCCATGTTTCTCGGAGCAAAGCAAACATAAAAGGTTTACTTCTGCAGCTTGATTACATAAAGCTCACAACACCGACTGAGATGGTTCACAGTCAACAATTTATACGCTCCCAAAGATTAGCGACAAATATTGCACACCCCTCTCTCATTTGGTTAAAAATTAGTGTGGCATCAACAAAAACGCACGTTTACTTAAAAAAATGACACCATTGGGCTATGCGTGACATTATTGAACGTTGCATGTAGTATTGACGAAGTCAAGATGAGCGGTTTGGATCGTGGCATCACAATTGCGCATTGGTGTCATGGCAAAGTGTTTTTTAAACCCATTCATTGCGATTCCCGAATTTATTTGGGAAATGAAAAGCATGATGTGAAGCCGTGTCCATGTTAGCGCTTTTTTACAGCTTCAGCTGTTGTTGAAGCGCTATATAAATCAGTATAGTATATTGTATGGTTTTTTTGTACAGTTGTCCACATTTCAAGCTCCAGACCTTTTTTCAGATGAAATAAGAGAGTCTAAGGTTTCTTACGCTGAATTGAATGTTTATGTATTCCTAAAACTCAATATTATGTGGGTATTGCAATTTGAGTGAAAATGACAAAAAGCCTGGCACTGGATTGGACACATATTTGCACATTGTCTAGCAGTGAACGAGTTAAAAGCAATGCACATAGATTTTTTTGGAGATGATGCGAGATGTGTTCCGACAGGTATGACACCACAATCCAAAAGTCACCCAGAAAGCTAAGATAAGGCGACGGTCGGCGTGTTAACGTTATATGACTCATGAAGGGTGCGCGTGGGATCACAATCATAAAATAATAGCCATGTCCAATTTTGCTACCTCAATTCTATGTCAAGACACAAGGATTTTACATTCTCGTGTTTTGTGTGAAAGTTTGAATAGAGTTTTTTTTTCTGGAGCCCCCCCTCAGAAAAAAAAAAAGATTATCTGTGTCATCAACCATCAAGAAAAGGACTAGAAAGTGCCTCCCTCCCAAGTAGATAATCATGTCGCCCTCATCTCTGGTCCACTCGAGATGAGAACATAAGTCAAGACAATTAGGAGAATGTCACCAAGGCCGTCGCCACGTGAATTATTCACAAGTCGTCTGAGCTTGGAGAGTTTGGTTTTCCCTTGAAGTGCTGCTCTGCAAGCTCTCACATGACAAAACAGTGACCGAAATTTGCTGTACATGTCCTTCATTTTTTTCCCTCCCTTTCGACTGCTTAGAAATAATATTTGGTGACTTGTTTGCACGTTTACACACAAAAAAATACTTTTCGGGTTTATAAATAGTCATTCTCTGACCAAAATGGAGAATCTGCCCAACGAGTTGTTGCCGTTATTAGTGTTAGTTAATTGTTGCCTTTGTCGTCTACCCTTCGTAATTGGAGTTGCCCCAAAAATCTTGGGGGCAAGAAAAAGCAAAAAATAATAATAATAATAATAATCAGTTGATTTTTACCCATTGTCCCTGAAAGACGTTGTGAACAGTAGCGCTTGATATATTAAAGCCAGATTTTGTAACCAATGACCCTTCCGGTTCCAGAGTCTAACACCACCCTTTCAAAGACTAAAGGCTCGGATTTTCTCACCATTTCACTGAGAGAAATATGAGAGGGCAAAAACCTCCTGAAGGACCTCGCTCGAGCATGTGAGCTCAATGATAGCTACACTTATGGAAATGAATCAAGCCGTCTGTTTTCTCCATTCCATCGAGCGACTGCAAAGTTCTGTGTGATGGTTATATCATTCTGTGTCATCTGACCGAGCCCATTGTGGAAGGTAAAGTTTCTGATCCGTGTGCAAACATATGTCTCCTGTTTGCTAAATACAGTATGTGATACAACTCGCCCCACCCTGCAGCAAAAGTCATATGGGAGAATGACTCCATAGGTTTTAAAACAACAAAAATGGCAGCAAGTTTTTTTTTTGTCACAGATGACTTTTTAATGGATAAAAAAAACATATGAGAATATGTCAACCAAGTATTGATCTTAATGGAGGGTGTGCTTTGTTGTGTTGAATCAGCAACTGACTTACCGCAGGTATCAAGTGAGCTGAGCTCCGCCTACAAAGAAATGCAAATGTGCCTCCGCGGGTTTCGTTTTACACCCGGAGGCAAAAGAGCGGCAGTCATCGCCATCATTGGAGATCTTTTGCAATGGAAACCACCCAACACGCAATCGTCACCTGAGCCATGTTGACAAAAGGATCAGTCAACCGGTCATTTCCACCCTTGCTTCTCCTCACACGATGGCTATCGCAGACCTCCTGGGAGTCCAATCCGACATGCAGCTGCTCCTCAAAATAAGTTTTTCCATGGTGGCAGTTCTTCTGGTGTCACTAGCTTACAGGCTCTACAGCTCCAGGGGCTTGGAGGAAACTCCCATCCAGCATAGCAAAGATCGACAGAAATGCCAGAGATGCAAGACGAGACTGTCGGCGAGTGACACCGGCAATAATCTACTCGGACCAACCCTCACAGATACTCGGTCGTCTGATGACAAAAAAGAAAGATCAACAGAAGCTAATCCAGGCCAGGAGGCATGTTGCCTCTCACATAGCAAACAACATTTGGAAAAGGAAGCAAAGTTATTGGTGTCCGGTGATCGCGCTCTGGATCTCCCCCAAGAAGCTCAGTGTGGACTAGCGAGTAAAAAAGGCAGACGCTCTCCCTGTTTGTTAAAAAAGTTGGATGGTGGTTCGGGTGTGGGAAGGGAGCTAAGGCAGGACTTGGAAAGACACGGTGTCTACTCCAGTTTTCTCTCCAAGGCAGAGATCAAGGTGGAGGATGCTAAACTGGTGCTGGATCGTCCAAGAGACCAGGTAGTGCACGGAAAGATCTATAAATACTACGTGGAAACATCTTCTCACTCTTCTACAGACCCAAATTTGTGGCAGAATGAAAGCAACTCTGAGTTGCACCGAGGAGAGCTTAGCAAAGGTTCTCCTCTTTCTGTGGACCCTGAGGAACCGTCCCTCCTTGGTACAGCCATTTTGAAGCCCTCCATGATGCCTGGACCTCAACGCAAACTGAGCTATCTCGCCGCTGCAGAGCAGTCGGAGCTGCCGAGTCCAGGTTCTCCCTACTCAACAAACGCTGGTCTTCTGTTGACCAGTTCTTCCAGAGACAATGAATGCCATAATGTGAGCAAATGGTCTGATCTTGAGGCTGTAGACCACCGTTCAGATCTAGATTGTCTCATAAATCAACTGGATCTGGGGAACTGTTTGGAGGCACTCTTCCTGGCCAGAAAACATGACCAGGGGTCAGTGGTCCAAGCGGCCATTGAAGTAATGTCCAACAACTACCTCCAGGTACTCCTGGATGCTAACCTTTACGGACAGCTTACCAACGCTGAGCAGCAACTCATCAGGAGGCAGAGAATAAGAGGGAGAAGATTTGTCATGGTAGCAGATATGGACCCCCATGACTGTGCCAGGAAAGGCAGGATGCTGAAGAGCAAGCCGAGCGCTCTGTACTACTACGACGACGGCGGAGACATCTGGAATAAACTTTGCTCCATTCCAGAGGAAGTCATCAGCCAAGCCTGTGCCATGTGCACGATGGATAATTACCTTTTTGTCGCCGTGGGTTGCCAAGGCTCTGAGAATGAAATGACGCCCTCCAAGCGCGTGTTTTGCTACAATCCTCTCACAGCCATTTGGAAGGAGATCAGTCCCATGAATGAAGCCAGACCCCGTTGCAAACTCGCCGCCCTGGAGGGCTACATCTACGCCGTCGGCGGGGAATGCCTGTCTTCGGTGGAGCGCTATGACCCGCAATCGAATGCCTGGACTTTTGTAGCCTCTCTACCCAATGATACCTTCGCCGTGGCTCATCATGTGACGGTTTGCAACGGGGAGATGTTTGTCTCCGGGGGTAGTCTTCGCTACATGCTGCTACGCTATAGCCCAAAGAACGACACCTGGAGGGGCAGTCTGATGTCAGGCAGCAAAGACAGGACTATAGACCTCATAGCCGTTGGACCATTCCTGTATCGCTTTGAAGTCAACCCTCTGCTGGGGATCAGCGTGTACCGCTACCACACCGTGGCCCGATTGTGGTATGAGTGCGGTGCCAAACGGCTCCCCCGATGCCCCGCTTTCCGGTGCACGGTTGTAGATGACAACATCTACTGCGTCAGCCGTCACTTCACCTTGAGATTTGAGGCCGACGAGATCTCTCCGGCTTTCGGCAATGACAATTTGAGTGTGGCCCCAGAGGCCAAGGGCTTGCTTTTCCCTTTTGTCCTGTCGCTCACTGATAAGAGGCCTCTCCAGACCAGCGTGTAGTGTAAATTCGTTTTCAGAATGATGATAGCATCGTGCTAACACAAGCTTTCCTTCGGCATACTTTTTGACCGTTGTCCAGGATGTGCTTGCCTTCCATTTTAATCCTTTTGTTTCACGCTCGTACTGAAGCTCCGATAATGGATGCTTTGATCATGTTAGTTTTTGGCCATGTTTAATTTCAAACGTATCATCCCAGAGCAGATGTTCTGTTGTAAACGTATACTTTGCATTACGGAGTTCCAAGCCTAATGCGTCTCTTGGATTGATGTTTTCTAGGCAAGAATGCAAGGCGCAAACGCAATGTTCCTTCATTGTACTTTCATTGCAATTACTGCCCCTTTATTAGCGATCTCCGGCCATAAACACAAAACGTTAGCACCCAAATGGCCGCCTGACTCGTATGTGTTTGAATTAATACAGGACGCGCTGCCTCACAAACGGCTCGCTCCTCTCCATTTGTTACTCCGCCTTGACGTTAATTGACTTTTACAACATTTTGGATCCTCTGCTTCTTGTTACACAAAGTCAAAGACCAAAGTCTGGCCCGGGGGCCAAATGCAGCCCATTGTTAATTTTCATCCGGCCTGCAGCCTTAGTTATAAAATCAAAAACATCTGAATTGGAATTAATACATTGGGCAATCAGAATCAGAAAACCTTTATTTGTCCCACAATGGGGAAATTTGCAGTCCACAGCAGCAATTGAAAGGGGATGGGATGGGGGTGAAAGGATAGAAAACAAGATATTCTGAGCATAACAAAATAAAACTGTCAACTGTATACTGTGCAAATATAAATGTGCAAAACTGTTTCATAAAAAACTGTACATAGTGCAAGTACCAAGAAAGGCACATTGAAATCAACCCATATATACAAGTGTGCAGTTTTTTTTCTCACATGTGATCACTGAGAATTGCAAAGCCTGACAGCAGTCGGTAGGAACGAGCGGCGGTACCTCTCCTTCTTGCAGTGCGGGTGTAATAATCTATGGCTAAAGGAGATACCCAGTGCTGGCAGGGGGGTGGGAAGGGCTGTCCATCATAGCTTTTAGTTTAGCTAGCGTCCGTCTGTTGCCCACCTCCTCCAGAGAGTCCAGCGAGCAGCCCAGGACAGAACTGGCCCTCTTGACAAGGTGTTCCAGTCTTTTTCTGTCCCGGGTGGTGATACTGCCTGACCAGACAATTCTACAGTGGATGGCTGAGGCCACCAGAGAGTCATAAAAAGTCTTTAGGAGTAACCCCTGAACTCCAAAAGACCTCAGTTTCCTCAGTAGGAAGAGGCGACTCTGTCCCTTTTTGATTAGGGCATCCGTGTTTGTAGTCCAGTCCAGTTTATTGTTGAGAGTAACACCCAGGTACTTATATGAAATAAATAAGAATATGAGCACAGGTATATATATATATATATATATATATATATATATACCTGTGCTCATATTATATATGAACACCAGAGCCATAGAGGCAGGGATAAACCACACCGGACAAGACCCAAGGTGTAGGTTGTGCAAAGAGGCACCTGAGACAATCCAACACGTAACTGCAGGGTGTAAGATGCTGGCAGGGAAAGCCTACATGAAGCGCCATAACCAGGTGGCTGGCATAGTCTACCGAAACATCTGTGCGGAGTATGGACTGGAAACCCCAAGGTCAAAATGGGAAACACCTCCCAAGGTGGTGGAGAATGACCGAGCAAAAATCCTGTGGGACTTCCAGATACAGACTGACAAGATGGTAATGGCCAACCAACCAGATATCGTGGTCATAGATAAAGGGGAAAGGAAAGCCGTTGTCGTGGATGTAGCGGTCCCGAGTGATGGGAACATCAGAAAGAAGGAACATGAGAAAATCGAGAAATACCAAGGGCTCAGAGAGGAGCTGGAGAGAGCCTGGAAGGTAAAGGTGACAGTCGTGCCTGTGGTGGTCGGAGCACTTCGGGCAGTGACCCCCAAACTCGACGAGTGGTTGCAACAGATCCCGGGAACAACATCGGATATCTCGGTCCAGAAAAGCGCAGTGCTGGGAACAGCACGGATACTGCGCAGAACCCTCAAGCTTCCTGGCCTCTGGTAGAGGACCCGAGCTGAAATGGGGACAGACACCACCCATGGTGGGTGAGACGAGAATTTTTTTTTTTTAATATATATATACAGTAAAGTCTCGTTATATCGATATTCAAGGGAGTCCGAAAAAATATCGATATAACCGGGACTATCGATATATCCGACCCTGTTTGCATGTAATTTTCTCCGTGCGTGCATAGAAATAGTATCAATATAACCGGGACTATCGATATATCCGATATCGATATAACGAGACTTTACTGTGTATATATATATATATATATATATATATATATATATATATATATATATATATATATATATATATATATATATATATATATATATAATAGCGCTGTTATTGGCGTGTGCTGAGTTCTGTCATTTAGAGATTCAATGAGGAACAACAAATTAGTATATGAGTGACGAAATGAGCCCCCCAATTTTCTAAAATGCCGATTTTCTTTTTTTATTCTAACATGGTGACAATCAAAAAAAGATCAATTACTTCTGTTTAGCTGCTACGAGAAAGTCAATTACTGTTTACAAAAGTGAAGTTAAATGAATATTACATTTCAATTTTCAATTTCGATATGTATATTTCAAATAAACCAAAACACATGCTTAAGATAACTGAAATAAAAATTAAAAAGGCTAATGTGAAACACAGAATGGCTCGCTCAAATTTATTTCACTGAATTGCTGTTAAATGGAAAGAATGACCGCCAAATGCAACTGACATGGTGACCTGAAAACGTAATTATTTGCAACCGCTGCGTGAATACAGCTGCATGTCAATATGAATTTGCTCTTTTGTAGCGGTCAGAAAATATGACTGAATGTCATATTTTGCTGTCCCCCGAACGGATACAAACTTCTTATGTGCTCTGTATTCCAGCAAGGAAATCAGATGCACTGCGAGTGACTTAAATATTCATCATTGACAGCTTCCTAGGAAAGCCGTACTGCTCCAGCGCCATCATGTGGCTCAGGCAGCAAACGGTGCAGCGCTTTTGGAGCGTGACAAGTCGCTGGGCGGAAGGAACATCCTTCAACATCACGCGCAAAACTGCCACCAGTTGCTCGTAGATGGTTGACCGTCACACATAAGCGTCTTTGATTCTTCTTAATGGAACAATTTTTATTCCACGTGATTAAGCCCCTAATGGGATGAGAGTCAAACGCATCCCTGCAGAAGTCGCCTGGAACGACTCTTCACTGGGCTCATTTAAAATTGTTTTTTTGTTTTGTTTCCTTTGTCTTTGCAAGATCCCGGGGAACGCTAACAGCACACATTGCATTTGAGAGAGGAAGAATTTGCATGTTATTATCTTCTGGAAGCCCGGGCATAAATTATGCCCAGGCCCTCTGGTTCCATACGCACTCTGACATGCGTGTGATATGTAGAAGCTGATAATATCAAACGCAATAGGACGAAGCTGCCGCAAAAAAATATAAGAATATGAGCACATTCGCCGTATATGAATGAAGCTAAGTAATAAAGGAGCACTGCTCTAAATAGTCTTAGAATCAACAGTTGAGGAAAGAGAAACATTAACATGCCCGAGGCCGTCTTTAAACTCACAGCGGGACTCTGTTAGTCTAGATGCATAAAGCTTGCTGTTTTTTTATGCTTGCTTTTATTTTCTCGCGACTTAAAAATGTTGATTTCAAAGTGCAACTCCGCCATCCCCGTATGCCTCGTAGTCGTCGTCATGATCTTCAAATTTCCACCTCGGATGACCAAAGTTCTGCCATGTTTCCAATCAGGGCTCCGATCCACAAAATGGGAAAGCAAAATGGCCGACTTCCTATCTGTTGAATGTGGGATCTTTTAGATATTTCCATGCATCTTGTTGTCATTCCAATGTAATTTTGTGTCAATCGCTGACACTGGTATCAGGAGCAATCCTGAACCTCCGACTCCTCATCGCCCCAACTAGTTGTAGTATATAGTTGTAGTTAGGTATATCTAACTACAAAAAAAATGAGTTTGGGGGGTTTTTGTTTTTGGGGTATGTGTAAGCCCTCCGAAAGCTGCAATGAAGACAAGACAAATGTCATCATTTGACATTTTTGAAAGGATTTTTTAATTACTTTACTAGATTTTTAACTACTGTATTTGTATGTGTATAATGCGCACCGAAGGTCATCCCTAATGAATGGTGTATTTTCAAATGTTTTCCATCCATATAAGGCATATAAGTACTAAAAGACGCACCTCAATGAATGAAAAGTTTTCCAAATATAATATGTAAATATATAAAACTTTTCCAAATATAAGGCACACCAAATTATAAGGCGCTACAGTATAGAGGCTGGTGTTAGGGCCATTATTAATGAAGCAGGAATTAAAAGTAAGAACAAAAAGATTATTTAATCTTTGGGACGGCATATAATGGAGCTTGTGCCCATGGTCGAGGCGCCAAGGGAGAAGAGAGAGCGAGACCTGTTTGGGAGACCTTTTGTAAAGAACGGCAGGATATGGCGTTGACAGGATGTATAAAAACGGAAGTCTGAGAAAATGAACGTTAATAAAATAAAACGATGTTTAAAATGTGTTCGTGGAGCGAATTGCCTTAACAACTGGGGTTACGCACTACCTCTTCTACACTGTGGGTGATGGAGACGGTGGCTGCTGACGGCCGTTGCGAGACCTGCTGCGGCTCAATATGAGTTCACATAAGAGCCATACCGGCGTATTAGGTGCAGGGTCATCTTTTAAAGAAAATGAAGGCTTTTGGGTGTGCCTTATACGCCGGAAAATAAGGTACTCCTTCAACCGGATTTACAAACCACCATATTCCCTTTAAAACGTGTCATAAGCACGGCAGTGATTTGCATGTGATTCCCCGATATTGGTGCAACTCTTCTCACGTTCCCAAAAAATTCTGAACTCTCGCAACTATGGGCGTGACTGCTGCTTTGCGGACCGGAACGAAGCGCGTCTGTTTGGAAGGGTCATAAAGGAACTCACCACCGACAGTAACTTCTCTGTGACAATAAAATGCGCATCTGGGTGGACCTACTTTTCATTGTTCATGAGCACAACTGCTAGGCGCCAGCAAAATATAAAAGCCCTAGGTGTGTTTTTTGCTCATCGCCAAGGCAGGGCTGCTTTAATATTTAATTCCTCGTATAGAATCACAATTGGCTTGCTAGCGTGGCTGTTTCAACTCGAAGCCCCTGACTCGGTCACCACTTTTTTGCAGCACAATTGTTTGTTGACCAGAGACAACTGCTTTCGACTTGTCCACATCCCTCCGATCGGTTCTGACTTGCACGTTCATCGATCATACTTTAATGCAGACTGTTTCAATTTCAGGGAGTCCTTCGCGTGTTACTGTTTCGACTAGACTAAGAAATGCCTCTGACGATGACATATCGTGCTTTGAAATGTTTTGATGGGGTGCACTAGTTTTAAATTCAGACCCACCCATTTTTAATTGCGTTTTCAATACGACACTTTGATTCGGCAACCTTTCATATAGAGATTATCCAGCACCATAAGATACATTAATGCATCTTTTTTAATGATGTGAAATAACTTACATTTGTGTTTGTTTGGCCCTCAAATATCCCTCAAATTAAATTAAATTGCAGACCATCGTCTAGTTTAAATAAACAAACAAATAAACAAGTAAATAAATAAGTAAATAAATACAAACAGAAACAAATCCTGCCCATAAATAAACAAAATTATCAATAAATAAATAAATAAATACTTTGAATTTATTCACCGAAGTGAGCTTGTAACGATTTACCATATTTGAGCCAGGAATCCACACTTTTTTTTCCATTCAAGAACTTACAGCAATAATTGGAAATTAAACCTCGAGAAAAAAAAACATGTGTTTTTTTTTTGAAAAATATACTATGCTCGACAATTTATGTTACTGGAATTTAACAAAAAATATATTTTTTGGAGGGGGTGTTGTTTTTGGTTTTTAAAACAATTTAAATAACTGGAGTTTTAAGTAATTTTTTGTTTGTTTTATTTATTTATTTATTTATTTAAAACTAAAGCACGGTCTGCAATTTAAATAACCGGAATTTAAATTTGTTTTGTGAGTGTTTAATTTAATGTGTCACATGTGAGTATCTCCGTGTATGTGTCTAAAATTCATGGTGAACGCTACCCAATTATGTGCTATCAATAACAAGATCATCTCAGCCGAAAAGCTTTTACAAATCTGAAATAATCAAACAATAATGATGTAAAGCTTCCATCGCTTGGCGTGCAAATGTTTCCGGGGCTAAGTTGACAGGCAGTGTAAAAGGGAGCTGACGTCTCTCTGAAAGTCACTTGCGGTCTTCATACAATTCGCCTTTAAGCCTTTGAGTGCGTGACCTCTTCTTCTGTAAAACTCTTCAAGCGGCTCGCAAAGCGGCGCCGTCAAGCCGCTCTTTAATTGCCGGTGCAAGTGACGATTTGACATGTATTTCGAGAAATTTGCTCTCCTAATCACTTTTCTATCTTGGCCATCAGTGTAGCCGTGGCAAAAAAAGCTTTTGACTTGCCGTCTGGTGACAGCCACTCAAAGGGCATTAGAGCCTCGAAGGAGAAGTTCGGAGGCCGAGGGGTCTCGGCACGCGGCGGGGCGGCTCTCGTCTCAACCTTGTCTGGCTTAGAGCGTTGGTGTGCGTGAGTCAGACTCTGTCAAAGAGAATAAACACCTAGGCGGTGTGGCGGAGTTCTGGCTGCGAGGAGGGCGGGCAGGACGGAGCCATGTGCTTAGCGCACCGATCAGCCACGATTGATCGTCACTTGTCCATAATTCTTCACTCGTTTCTACGTTCAAAAATGAAACTTTGGTCATAACTACTTTATTATATTCAAAATATCACATCTAAACCCAAGGGTCTTCGGCCTTTTTTTCTATAGCATATGTTCTAGATGGCCTCCATTTAACTCCGTGCATTTCATGAGGCGCAGCACAAAGTTGTCCATGACGTTCTTACAGATTGAATTGGTCATGGCTCTCATCTCCTCCATGATGGCTTTCTTGATTTCCATGATGGTTCTGGGTTTCGCTGCGTAGACTCTGTCCTTAAAAAAGCCCCAAAGAAAAAAATCTGGGGGGTTCAGGCTATGGGGTGCACACTCAAAATCAGTCTTGAGACTGATCACTCGACCTCCGAAGTTTTCTGTCAGCAAAAGATCATTCCAACAAATGAAGTCTACTGGAAACAAAAGCATGGAATCATCTTGGTCTGCATGGAGGATGCTATATTTCAGTCTGGTATTGATTGATATGAAGCAATAACATTATGAAGACAAGTAATATACTAGTAACTACTAGTATATTACTAACTATAATATATTATACTACTAATAGAAAAGTATTATAATAAGTACAGCAGTGCTGTAATGGGATAAAAATATGTATACACTTCCATACAAAAAATAAAATAGAATTTTGATCTGTGGTTATGCCACACTTTGTTTGGTAATCACTTGATTTTCACTCGACTTTCAAGATGGTGCCCCCCTGTGTGGCTGCCTCCACAGCAGCTTCTTCCTTTTCTTTTTGACTTTTTCAGTTATTTACTTTTCCATTTTTGCTTTGTTTACTTTCGTTCCCTAAACCTACGGGGAGGAGATGGGCATCTTCACTGCTCATCGCCGTTATTTTTTACTTTTTCACCGCTCCTGTTAACGGGGAAGCCACTCGCACTCGGAATCCCATTGTGTACAGTCGAGACCAGATACTAGCATGGCGAGCTAACAGATGACTAGCGGCCGCCGCACCGGACATCCCCAACGAGCTGAAGAGCAGAAAATGAGGATGTCGGGCCGGGAAAGATCGCCGCAAAAGAACGAGAAAATACCGACACGTTCTCCCGTCCGTCATCATGGGAAATGGGAAATAAAATGGATGAGCTGGCGGCGCTAACGCGGCACCAGAGGGAGTACCGGGAAGCCAGCTTGCTACTCGTCATGGAGACATGGCTATCGGCAACCACTCCGGACACTCACGCTGAGTTGGATGGCTTCCAACTCATACGAGCGGACAGAAATGAAGGCAGCGGTAAGCAGAAAGGAGGCGGGATTGCTGTGTTTGTGAATGACAAATGGTGCAACCCTGGGCACGTCATGGTCAAGGAAAAACTGCAATCGTGACATCGAGCTGCTACACGTTAGCCTCCGGACGCATTACCTGCCGCGGGAATTCTCACACGTTATAGCTGTGACGACGTACATTCCCCCTACGGCAAATGGCGGCGCTGCCTCCGATGCCCTCATGACTGTTGTAAACAAGCTGCAAACCCAGTCCCCCAACGCGGAGAGGGGGAATGTACAGAGAGGGGAAGAAGGCCTACATGATGAAAATGGAGGAGCAGCTGCAAGCCAGCAATGTCGCTGGTGTCTGGAAGGGCCTGAAAACATCTCAAGCCACAAAAGCCCAGTGACATTGAACGAAAAAGACAAGGACTGGGCAGATGAACTCAACTGCTTTCGCTTTGACAAGTCGCCTGTCGCCTCCGGCCCACCGTCAACTTCACCTGTAGCTGCACCTGCACCAACTCTCGCTGTGGCGTTAACCTCCCTGCGCTCTCTCATGACCAGCTTCCCGCAACCAACAACTGCCCTCCCAACCGTTGGCACACCCTCAGCCGCCACTCTGCCTCCACGTTCCTGCCTGTCTGTCACAACTGCGCTGGTGAGGAACCAACTGAGGAGGATGCAGGTGAGGAAGGAAGCAGGTCCGGATGACATCATTTCCCGACTCCTCAAGACCTGCTCCGACCAGCTGTGTGTCATTGTCCAGCACATGTTCAACCTGAGCCTGAAGCTGGGCAGAGTTCCACAGCTGTGGAAAACGTCATGCCTGGTCCCAGTGCCCAAGATTGCCAACCCAAAGGAGCTCAACAGCTACAGACCGGTGGCGCTGACGTCTCACCTGATGAAGATGCTGGAGAGACTTGTCCTCGCCCACCTGCGACCGCTGGCAAGATCATCGCTGGACCCGCTACAGTTTGCCTACCAGCCGGGCATCGGTGTGGAGGATGCCATCATCTACCTCCTCCACTCCGCGTTGCTGCGCTTGCTGGAGAATGCTGGGAGCACGGTGAGGATCACGTTCTTCGATTTCTCCAGTGCCTTCAACACCATCCAGCCAAATCTACTGGGGGACAAGCTGCGGCATGCCGCAGTCGATCACCACCTTACATCCTGGATTACAGATTACCTCACAAACAGGCCACAGTATGTGATGGTAAAGAACTGTGAGTCAGACAGGCTTCTCTGCAGCACCAGAGCGCCGCAGGGGACAGTCCTGGCTCCATTCCTGTTCACCCTCTACACCTCGGACTTCAACTACAACACCCCAACCTGCCACCTTCAGAAATTCTCTGACGACTCAGCTATTGTCGGCCTCATTACAGAGGGAGACGATAGGGAGTACAGGGGACTGACAAAGGACTTTGTGGACTGGTGCCAGCAGAATCAGCTCCAGATCAACACCGGGAAAAGCAAGGAGCTGGTGGTGGACTTCTGCAGGAATCAATCCTCACCTGCACCGTTGAACATCCAGGGTTCGGACATCGAGAGGGTGACCTCCTACAAGTACCTGGGTGTTACTCTCAATAAACAGGACTGGATTACAAACACGGATGCCCTAATCAAAAAGGGACAGTCGCCTCTTCCTACTTAGGAAACAGGTCTTTTGGAGTTCAGGGGTCACTCCTAAAGACTTTCTATGACTCTGTGGTGGCCTCAGCCATCCACTATGGAATTGTCTGATGGTCAGGCAGCATCACCACCCGGGACTGGAAAAGACTGCAACACCTTTGAACTCTTTGAACTCTTTCAACAGTAGCCAAAATGGAACTGTATAGTGCCACTTAGCAGTTTTTTTGACGACGATACTAGTGCAGCGTGTTCTACCGGAAACAAATTCCTTGTGTGTTCTACATAGTACTTGGCAATAAAGATGATTCTGATTCTCAGGTGGGCAACAGACGGACGCTAGCTAAACTAAAAGCTATGATGGACAGCCCCTCCCACCCCGTCCTGCCCACCCTGACAGCACTGGGTAGCTCCTTTAGCCAGAGACTATTACACCCGCGCTGCAAGAAGGAGAGGTACCGCCGCTCGTTCTTACCGACTGCTGTCAGGCTTTGCAATTCTCAGTGATCACATGTGAAAAAAAACAAAAACTGCTCACTTGTATATATGGGTTGATGCAATATTTCAATGTGTCTTTTTTGATACTTGCACTATGTACAGTTTTTTATGTAACGGTTTTGCACATTTACATTTGCACAGTATACAGTTGACAGTTTTATTTTGTTATGCTCAGAATATCTTGTTTTCTATCCTTTCACCCCCCACCCCATCCCGTTTCAATTGCTGCTGTGGACTGCAAATTTCCCCATTGTGGGACAAATAAAGGTTTTCTGATTCTGATTCTGATAAATAAAAAATAGATAAATAAATACATACATAAAAATTGAGTTTGATTATTAAAAATAAAAAAATACATGAATAAATAAGTGAATAGATAAATAAATACATGAATACATAATACATTCTGACGTACGGCGACGTGGTGAACTACTTAGGCTTCACACAAGAACCCCTGTCATGCCCTCGGTATGACAGAGGCAGAAAATGGGAGAACTGAGAGGTAGGAGAAGAGAGAAAAAAGGCAGAAGAATGCCTAACAGGATGTAGGATGCAGTCAAAGTGCGCATTAAGAAACACAACTTGTGTCTTTGGGAAAATTCTACACATGTCCATTGAAGTTCTCTGACAATTCCAAAGTAGAAGCAACATCAGGCCACAAACTGATTTCGGCATTTCCCCAAGGAATCATGTGACCAAGATACTGTATACTGTTGAGCTTTCGCGATGCATTTGGGAGAATAAAGAGTCGAGATGGTCCTCTTGTTTAGATCATACAAGTAGGATATTTATTTGCCGGAGCACAGAGAGCAGTGGCTGCGCTCATCGTCGTACGAGAAGTCAAACACATACACATAAACTGGCTTTGATCGCTGTCAAATCATGTGATGTCACATAGTTGACAGATCAGCTCAGTATTGCAACATTACACAAAATGAGGATACAATCTAACTTTCTTAACATATAAAAATACAAATAAAGTCACAAATGACTGATGATACTCGAATAAAATAAAATATTTCTCATTATGAAGCTGGTCGTTATTACTTAACTAGTTGTTGCTCGCGAGCGAGCTGCAACACCAATATTGGTTCTCCTAGAATTCAATTGTCAGAAGACAAAGTGAATGCGGTGGGGGGTGTTGATTAATCTCTTGCCGTCTTTAAAAACAAAAAGAGTGCTCAACAGTAAAAGTCAAAGTAAGTTATTCTTCTCAAGAAGCCACGTTCGCTTTGATGACATGAAAGAAAGGCCAGACTGACCTTGACGTTGGCGCCACAGACTTCATTTCTTATCGCAACTCCCTCTGTTGGTTATCAGCTTCAGGAGCAAAGGAAAGGACGAGCGGGCCATGATTTGCCAAATAGCATCGTCCCCCTCGAAAAAAGCTTTAGACTCAAAGAAGATGACAAAAGGAAATTGTTTTGGTCTGGGTGATTATTTTTACTTGTTTGCACCACAACGCTGGGCAAAACATTTCACCTCAGAACACCTTGATAATGTTGACATTTTATTTTAACCTGCAAGAAAAGCAACCCCTCATCAGAAGTTATGTTCTGTCATGTGACCAATGTTATTATTATTATTATTATTATTATTATTATTATTATTATTATTATTATTATTATTATTATTTCGTCTGTATAAGCTCTCAGTCGTACAGGAGTGGTCCATCGATGAAAAGCTTTCTTCAGCCGTCATCTGTACTTCTTTGAAGGTGTTCGACGTTTCGCTTCTTATCCAAGAAAACTTTGTCAGCAAATTTTCAAACGTTTGCTGACGAAGTTTCTTGGATAAGAAGCGAAACGTCCGACACCTTCAAAGAAGTACAGATGATGGCTGAAGAAAGCTTTTCATCGATATTATTATTATTAATTATTATTATGATTATTATTAATAATAATCATAATAATAATATTGTTGTTGTTGTTAATAGTAGTAGTAGTAGTAGTAGTATTATACAGATTTATTATTATATACACGTTCAAAACTTGAATTAATTTCATTTGAGCTACGAAAACAAGTTGTTTGACCCAAATGGTCATTTTACTTTGTAAAAAGTGAGCCTTCACACCTAATTTACATGTTGCTCATAATATGATGAGCGGATGGAATATTTGAGGGCATGGGGGGCGATAAAAGGAATGCAGCGTGTCATCTAACAAGCAGTGCCAATTAAAAATGACACTGTTGATGCTCCACCACAGGCACCGAGGCAACAAACAAGCTCGAGAAGCTTTTTGTTAGCTCTGCTCCACTGATAAGCCCGTGAGGGACGTTTAAATTAGCTCAAGTACATGAGTCCAAATAGCAGAGGGAACAAAAGAAGCCAGAAGCTATCTCGAGCCGTCTATCTATCTAGCAAGCTAGCTAGCTAGAGATAGCTTGCTAGCTAGCTGCCTATATCGATAGCGAGCTAACTAGATAGCTATCTAGTTAGATGGATGGGTGGAAGGATGGGTGTGTGGGAAGGTAGATAGAGGTAGGTAGGTAGGTACGTAGGTTGGTAGGTAGGTAGCTAGGTAGCAGTGACGTACAGTCAGGGGAGGCAGGTGAGGCAGTGCCTAACCTGTCATCATGGAAACCTGTCATGGAAATATCAACTGAAAAAATAAATTAAACAGTTATATGTATTTAGTGATTTGTACTTTTTTGAATGTTGCTGTGCCGATTACCATTTTGTGTTTGGGAGCCTTTTACTGAGCGAGTTGCTTGTTCTGTAGCCACAAAGGGACATATGTCTTCTTGTGCCGGTCCCAAGCCCGGATAAATACAGGGGGTTGTGTCAGGAAGGGCATCCGACGTAAAAGCTTGGCCAAAACAAACATGCGGATCAAACCTCTCAAGATAGAGGACACTGATTTGCTGTGGCGATCCCTTGAAGGGAAAAGCCGAAAGGAAAAGAAGAAGACTTTAAAGTTCTTGTCCATTTAACTTCACCGTTTTTGGATTTGTTTCAAAATCGCTGAATTTTCACATTTACAGTTCAAATACTAAGTAGAGGCAGCAGCCGGCTGAGCCACAACATGGATTGCGCAATCACTATGCTAACTGTGCTGGCTTGCTCTGCAGTGAGACCGCATTGCTGTACTTCTGCATATCGCTTTAAAGCGTTCAAACATGTTTAATATATGAACTAAATTTCTACAGTTCAGCTGGTGTATATAATGTACAGTCACTGTACATTATAAACACTGTACTACAGTGTTTATTTTGTTTTATTTTTATCAAAACTCTGTGCGTAGGTGAGGCACACAGTTCTCCCGCCTCATGACAGGGGGCTCTTGTGATTCCAGAGAGACTTGCGACTCCACGGCTGCAGAATAATAGAATTAGGGACCGCAAGCTACAGTAAACAGTTAGCAAGTAAAGTGCAACCCCCGTCATTTTTTCGTGTTGCTTGGACCCATTTTCAGAATGGAGGATTACATATATAAATTGAAAGCATTTTCTGAACTGGACTTTCAATCAAAGCAGGAGATAATAATTAAAGGAAAACCAACACCGGAGCTAAAAGGTTTGCTTGAGACAACGGGACAGAATACTTGCTCTTTTCAGACGGACTGGTACACACAAAAAGGCTGGCTGTGTGCGCCTTTTCTGCTTTTCCTGCCTTCTGTTCTCAACTTATGACAATCTCTGGACTCAAATGGGATATTGCGACCTAAAAAACTTACAATGGAGCCTCATCAAACATGAGCGGTCCACCGCGCACATCCAAATCGCGCTAAAAACATTCGGGATGTCCAGGATCGACTTGGCTTTGGATGAACAGCAAAGACTATACATCAGCATCCACAATGCTAAGGTAAAGTAGAACCGGAAGATTTTAAAAGATCTCATCAATGCCACCTGCTTCCTTGCCAAACAACAGTTGGCATTTCGTGGAAATGATGAAAGTAAAGGCTCTGCTAATCGTGGCAACTATGTTGAACTATTACATGCTTTCGCTGAGAAAGATGACAGGCTAGCGAGACATTTGGAGACATCCACTGTATTTTCTGGCCTGTCAAACAGAATACAGAACGATTTAATTGAAGCAGTTGGTGATGTCATTAGAAATGACATTAAAAAGGAGATTGGTGCAGCACCATTTGTTGCTGTAGAAGTAGATGAGATTGTCATTCTCAGCACTGAAAAGACTGAAAACATACAGTCGGAACAGGCCTGATCAAGGACGACTTTCTTCACTGGCAGTGATCTCCATTGAGACAGAGAGACTTTTAAAACTGAAGAAAGATAAGGAAGGCTTCTACAAAGAAGTGATCGATGCCTTTCTTCAGAAGGAGCGGCGCATGGACTTCATTTACAAGTAAAGGTAACACGATAATAACGTTTTTTTAATTATTATTTTATAAAGAATGATGACATGACATTTTAAACAACACACGTTAACTGTTGCCAATCAAATGGTGAATAAGCTACTCTGTAGAGTTCATGTTTGTAAATCTGACTATGATGACGTCAGTGCCTCACCAGCCATGAACCTCACCGCACGTCACTGCTAGGTAGGTATGTAGCTAGGTAGGTTGGTGGGTAGGTCGATAGATAAATAGATGTGGTGCCTGTACTGTGTTCATGTTCCATCACAATGGCAAAGTCGTTTACTGTCCTTGTCTGACCATGAGGATGTTTTGCCACCTGGAGCTGGGAGATGAGGACACCATGAAGAATAACGATGCGTATCGGAGCTCATTGTATCCAGTTTTTGACGGATGGATGAATGGATGAGTAGTAATCTTGCTCAAGATGGAGCAAAAGCTATAAAATGAGGTTTACAGTCCTGCACGGTGGGTCCGAGAGGACAGTAATTTCATCTGTGCTGTATGTCATGCATATTAGCATATTTGACATTGAAGCTGACTTTGACTTTGACTTGAATAAAAAGTATTTGGTGGTGAAAGTGTGTATGAGAGAGACTAATAAGAATGAGAGTAAGAATAAGAATAAGAACGCCTTTAATTGTCCCACGTGGGGAAATTTTGCAATCTACATAAGTAAAATTGAAAGGGAGTCGAAAAGAAAAACAAAGTATTGTATCCACTAAAATGTCTCAGAAAAAAATCTGTAATCTGAATTTTCCCATCTGATCTGTAGATGGCAGTGACGTCTCGTGTATTAATCATGACGTTGTAGCTTTTCACGCCAATGGTTGCGTTTTGCTTGTTTCCATAGTTCAAGAGCTGAAACGTGCGTGATGTAGAGAAGCAGAAAGTTCCAACGCCAGGTGCACAAGGTAAACACTGGCTGCTGCTAAAAAATATATTTGCTTGTCAATCACAACACACACAAAAAACAGGTGAGAATTTTCTTCTGTGGCATGATAACAGAATGTTTGTTTTTCTTCGACGCACACACAGGCACCTCCCCACACACACACAAACACACACACTTTTAACAAATAAAACAAGACCTACTGCATATGGAGCTCCTTGTGTGTAGTTAATCAAGTGATCAGCGGGTGGGCGTTTGAATCCTACTTGATGAATTTCTTATTTATTTCACTCACCCGAGAAGAACACTAACTTTTAATTCACTTTTAATATCGTGTATAGCCATGGCTGGAGGGGGGCTCACTTTTTAATGCGGAATGGTTGGGAGGGGCGTGGCGTGGTCACCCACCTGGAGCTCAGCGGGGTGGCCACTTTTCGGAGGCCCCTCCACGCCAACGAGCGTGTGGATCAGGATTACTGAGCCCCACAGGCACACCTCCTTCTCCCCACCCCTCCTCCTGCTCCTTCACAGCCTGCCCTCGGCTGGGCTCCACGTTCGGCGGGAGGCGTGCGTATAAAACGGTGCACGGCGGCTTGCGACGTGCTCAAGACTTTGGCGCAGGGGGGCGGCTACGAGGCGGAATGAGCGAGCAAAAGGGCGCCCCGTCGACGTCACTGCGATCGGACGTGAGTTTTTGCCTCTCCTCGAGGTGCGCGTGAGCAGCCGCGAAGGCGGCAGGTGGGACACCGCAAAGAAAAGTGCACCCGAGCTGAGACTTTTCCGCCAGCATGGAGCTGAAGGGCGCCTGTCGAGCGCTCCTCTTCCCAGTCCAAGTGCTCTTCTACGTGGTGCGCTCGGCGTTCAGTTGGCTGGTGCCGAACGGGCGGAAACAATTGACCGACGAGGTGGTGTTGATCACCGGAGGGGGACGAGGCATCGGACGCCACCTGGCCAAGGAGTTCGCCAAGCAAGGCGCCAGGAAGGTAATACAAAAATGGTGCTCGGTTGTTGTTGTGTACGATTCAAAATGTTCGTCAACATCCCGGGGTCAAGCGGAGATTTTATGTCCGCCTGCTGCTGTGATTAAACAGCTGACACGTGACGCGTGTTGTGGGAAGGGCTGCGGCGAGGATTGACATGTCGACGAGCCAGCCGCACTACGAAAAGGCATGCGGGGAGTCATCCAGGGGACACGCTATTAGCTTCACCGATCCATTACAACGGCGGCCTGCCAAATAGTTCACAGTACTTGGCTTTTGATTGACGCTGATTGTCTTGTTTGGTTCCTCCCGATGCAAAACTGTGATGAGAAACAGCTGCTCCCCCAAACTACGACCGTAATCGTGAATTTAGTGTTCAACGACTGCTTCTCTGACAGTGCCTATAGCAGCATAGTCTCTTTTTGTTATTTGGATTTGCAACCAAAGTCCACACTGTGGACTACATTATCTTTCGTCGGTCCTTTATTCACTTATGGACATTGATCAGCCACAATACATATGTTGCTCGGTAGAATGAAATCGCAATCGTGTTGTGTCAAAGTTTGTGCGCTATTTGGGGTGTGAAGGGGTACCCAATGAAGTGTCCACAGATTGGAAAGAAGTGTCTCTCCCTTTTCTGCCCATTCCGGATGATTTTGGCCAAATTCCACCTTTGCTGAAAAAAATCCCAAATCTCAAGATACGGGGATTTCACCCGGCAACAATTCAAAGGCATAATAAACTACTTACATAGATTTGTCATGAATAAAATGACCCATTTCGGAAATAGAAACGGGTCTCTATGTGTCAAGGTTAAATTTGATCTCCATACAGTTTTATATTAAATCCTAAAAAAACTTCAATCAGGTTTGCCATCTTACTTGCGATTGTGCATTTTGGATCCAAATATGTCTGTGTAAGCTCTCAGTCGTACAGGAGTGGTCCTTTAGACTTTAGTTTGCTGACGAAGTTTGCTGATGAAGTTTGCTGACAAAGTTTCTTGGATAAGAAGCGAAACGTCCGACACGTTCAAAGAAGTACAGATGACGGCTGAAGAAACCTTTTCATCGTTTGGATCCAAATGTGGAATTTTGCTTATTTTACAGGCTAAAGGGTAATGGGACTGCCCAAAAATCCTGAACAAAAAAAATCCTACGATATTTAACTGATCAAACACCTTTGCGGAAAAAAATGAAATTTTAATTTTTTTTTAAAGAACAAAGAGGCACAATGTTGTATTTTTCATGACATTTTATGATGGAATGGATTTACCTTTATTAGTCTCGCAGTGGAGAAATTTACATTTCACTGCAGCAAAGTTTTGAAAGGCAGATAAAAAGAAAGAAAAAAGTCAAAAAACAAAATACAGGAACTCTCGCGGTGCCATCTTGAAGTCAAAAGAAAAAAAAACCTAAATAAATAATATGACAACACAAAGACCGAGTGTCATTAATTCTTCAGCACTTTCTGTACCCTGTTTGTGACATGAATTCTAGATGAAAGGGAAGTTGCATCCTTTTCACCAGTGGATCACGGACGTCATGATGGAATGTGCAAGTGTGCTACAAGCTCAATGTTGAAAGCAAACAGAAGCTGTAGCAACCATTGACGAAAAGAGATTGTGTCACCTCTCCTGTCCCACGTAAATCCGCTTCAATTCCAAGCCGCGACAGTTCCACATACGCATCGGCGCACTGCGCTGACGCTCCTTTCTTCTTATCGCGGGCTTCTCAAGCAATGCATCCATCCAGCCACAGACTGTCCAACAGCACCGACCTGAGCTGTCCACCGATGACAATCAAATGGCACCGACATTCCTCCCATTCAAAAACAGTTCTGGCATATTCGTGCTGCCGAAAAGGCACTCGGCACATTCTCCTCCTTGATGAATGCCATGGCCAAAATTGGTGAAAAACAATCCGTATCCATTCCACATGACGCACAACAATTCAAAGTGACAAAAGAAAACATAAAAACAAGACAAAAAAAAGCAAAGTTCATAAGAGCACTTGCTGACGGCTGCCTACTCGGGTGCCATCTTGGACTTCTTTTAAATTATTTTAATTATCATGTTATATTAATATTACATGTCATGACTATCTGGATGTCTGTGTAATTATTACCTTAAACTATCGTAAAATGTGGATAGTAGTACTTGAAGGGTTATTTTTATTATATTTGGTCCAGAAACCATCATATTCATGATCATGATTACAATTAATAATTTTGATTATTAAATTAAAGGCAGGCGGCCCGGTAGTCGAGTGGTTAGCACACCGGCTTCACAGTGCAGAGGTCGCCGGTTCGCGTCCCGGTCCGGCCTCCCTGTGTGGACTTTGCATGTTCTCGCCGGACCCGCATGGGTTTTCTCCGGGTCCTCCGGTTTCCTCCCACACTCCAAAAACATGCATGGCAGGCAGATTGACCACTACAATTTGTCCCTAGGTGTGAGTGTGAGAGTGACTGTTGTATGTCTTTGTGTGCCCTGCGATTGGCTGGCAACCAATTCAGGGTGTCCCCCGCCTCGTGCCCGAAGACAGCTGAGATAGGCTCCAGCAACCCCCGCGACCCTAATGAGGAATAAGCGGTACGGAAAATGAGATGAGATGAGAAATTAAAGGCAAAATATTTCAAAGTGGCGCTTGCATCCTTTGATTTTTTTTTCTGTTTGCGGCTCACAGAGGATAAAGTTTGGACACCCAGGGTGTCAATTTATTGAAGTGTCTTAAAAAAAATGACTACACAAAAACATTTTCAGAGACACAAAGTCTTTTTCAGAGTGCAGCTGCACAACAAAAGATGCGCTTGCTGCTTTTCAGCACCTAATTGTTGGACGCCACCAAGGTGTGAAGGCAGGAAGGCATTGAAAACAACACCTGCGCTAATGTGCGCCACAAACTACCTCCTGCTTGCAAAGATGCTAAGAGGAAACAGCGGGCCCATTTTGAATGAGGCTAACCTCTGATGTGAACCGGAGCCATCCCCCACCGGCTCTCCTTTGTGAGTGGCAGGCCAGAATTTCCTTTTTCCTCCGTGCGGACTTCCACGCTGCATGAAAGGGCAAACTGCAGAGTTGAATGAATCCTCGGAGATGCGACTCGAGCAGGAGCACGGAGAACTGATGCGGCGAAGTAATCATTCTTCCAAAAAAAAGAAGAGGAAAGACCTCTCAGAAAAAGTGTCAAAAGAACTCGTGCTGCGTACAGGTTAGACTGTAAGTCTCCATCTCCCCAAAACTAATTTTTGACTCAATCGTACACTTTACAAGGCACATTATTTTGAGAGCGCACTGTCACTCACTCAACTTTTATGCTATCAAACGACAGCTTTGCTAACTTCCTAAAATGAAAGAATAATTATTTTAAATAAAGGAGCAGTGACGTGCGGTGAGATTCGTGGCTGGTGAGGCACTGACGTCATCACAGTCAGATTTTCAAACATATGAACTCTACAAAGTAGCTTATTCACCATTTGTTATGCAACAGTTAACATGTTTTGTTTAAAACATCATGTCAGCATTCTTTATATACTGTATACAAACTGTACCATAGAAAAAAGAATGAAAAAAACATTATCGTGTTACCTTTACTTATAAATCAGTCCAAGTCTCACTGCCAGTGAAGAAAGTCGTCCTTGATCAGTCCTGTTCCGACTGTATGTTTTCAGTCTTTTGTGGTGAGAATGAGCGATCCACTGATGCTGTAGTGGGTGGAACAGTGAGCACGAGCTGGTGCAACTTTGTCGCTTCAGGAATAGTTTCAATGAGATCCTTCTTGGCCAAAAAGCTGAGAAGCTGTCCAGGAGATTTACATTCATCCCTCACCGTTTGTGAGCTATACAGTCCGGTGTTGGTGTTCCTTTAATTATTTTCTCCTGCTTCGATTGAAAGTCCAGTTTCGAAAATTCTTTCCATTTAGATATGTAATCCACCATTCTGAAAATAAGGCCAATCAACATGAAAAAAATGACTGGATGGTTGCACTTAACTTGCTAACTGATTACTGTAGCTTGCTGTCACTAATTCTATTATACTGCAGCCGTGGAGTCGCAAGAAAATAAAATCAACACTGTAGTACAGTGTTTATAATGTACAGTGACTGTACATTATATACACCAGCTAAACTGTAGAAATTTAGTTCAGAGACTAAATGCTTTTGAACACTTTAATAGTGATATGCAGAGGGACAGCAATGCGGTCTCACTGCAGAGCAAGCCAAGCTCAGTTAGCATCGTGATTGTGCAATCCATGGTGAGGCACAGCTGGCTGCTGCCTCACCACTCGTCTCCACTTAGTATTTGAACGGTAAATGTGAAAATTCAGCGATTTTGAAAAAAAATCCAAAAGTGGTGAAGTTAAAGGGAAAAGAACGCTAACTTTGTCATTTGATATTTCCATGATGACAGGTGAGGCACAGCCTCACCTGCCTCCCCTGACTGCACGTCACTGTAAAGGAGCACTGATTTGCTCAATCTGTAATGCCAGTGTCCTGGCCCTGTTTTCTCCATATCACTGCAGTCCTTGTTCCTTTTTCCCCCCACCTTTTCAGACCGCAATATCTCAACCGCAGTTGACTTGACTATTCTTTTAACAATCCAGACAATCTGACGAGTAGCATGTACACACAGATTTTTCAAATTGACAAATTCAAAGTCAAACGTTTGAAAAATGAATACTCTCATCAAGTATACCGATGCCTCCTTCGACGATTAAACAATCAATTTCTTCTTGATGCTCGAAAAACGTGCAATTCAATACGGTCGAAAACCACAGTGCTGACAACAGGTTTGTGCGTGCGCTGGTGTCTGTTTTGTCCCGGAGGCGGGAAGCACACCACTCCCAGCTGGGTATTGCCCCGCAACTGACCTTGCTGTCTCTGCAGTCATTAGACAGCAGCAGGCGACTGCCTCCTGAACTCCCGCTGCCCCCTCTGTGCGGGTGCCGGCTCTCCCTCCCTCTGTCGCCCTTTACTGCGGCGGGTGTGAAATTGAAAGGGGTAGTTGGTGGGGGGTAGTCGGACATCGCATTGTAACACGTGACTGTCCTCGAGTCCGCGAACGACGCCGCCGTTGTTTTAAGCTGTGCAACTTTGTCTTGCCTATAATTTCGTTTGCCTCCACGACTGGTTGTTAAGATCACTTTCGAAAAGTGTTATTCATCGCCCGCAAAAACTTGGAATTGGTCTGCTCTTTTTCAGTTGCCCGTGACCAGGTCAAGGAAAATAATGATTGAGACGTCCAAGCATTAGGAAAGCGTGACAACCGGCGGACCTTGCGCGGATCGCATTGTCTGTGAAGATAAATCACCTTGTTTCACCGTTTCTTTTTAACTTCAAGATGGCGCCGCGAGAGTGGCTGCCTTTCCAGCAGCTCTTGTATGTTGTTTTTCTGCGTGTTTCTTTCCTTTCCTCTTGCTTTCATAACTTTGCTGCTGTGTTACTTCTGGGTACCCGTGACTGTAAAGTGTCCTTGAGAGTTTTGAAAGGCGCTTAGAAATTAAATGTATTATTATTATTACATTTCAACGTATCACAAAGGACTTTAAAAAAACAAGTCAAATGTGCTTGACTGATTGACAGGTGGCTGTTATTTTAGAGTTAATTTAAAACTGCTTTCTCACTGTTTCCTTTCAATTTTGCTAATCCTTGTTTGCTCTGAGCTTATTGTGTGTGCCAGCGGATGATTAACCAGTGTGTGTGTGCGTGTGTATGTGTGTTTTTAACAGGTGAGCACGGTTAGAGGCCTGACATTTTAATGAGGTTTTTTTTTCAGAGACGCGTGGGGGGTTCTTTGTCGGCATTGTTTGCAAGAATCCAGTCCCATTAAAAGCCCTGGCTTATTCATTAGGACCTGTCTGCTTTGTGCGTATGTGTCATGTCCCCGGCTAAAAAAAAAAAAAAAAAGAAAATAAATAAACACAACTCTAATAAGTTAGCAGAGGCTCACGGCTGTTGGTGTCAAATTCCCATGTTGAGTTTCCCTGCGATGAGAGCCTTTTTACCAAACAGCAGCAGTAAATGCCATCGCTGCAAAGATGCAAAGGCGTCACATTGGAACACCTTGCGCACCACCTGTTCACTGAAAGAAACAACCGGAGAGGTCCTAAAATCACTTGTAAGGATTCATTTGTTCTCTTGAAAGTCAACACACCCTTAATACTAAATGCCATTTGTTAATTAAAAGTAGCGAATCTATTCTGTTACTTTGGGGAGAAAAGGCCAAAATCCAAATGTCAGTCAGCATTACTCTGCAAGAGATGAGTTGAATCGTGTGCCTGAGCCAAATGCGGATGATAGACTTGTATGTCATAAGTCGAGTTTGAAATATTTCTTCGGTGTTAGTCACACTTCATTTCACAGATAAGGCGCAGCAGAGAATCGCGGCTTGAATTGAGAATGCTCAAAGAGCCACGGAAAGAAAAGACTACGAATAGCATGGATTGCATTTTCACTTGTGGAAGAAGCACTTTACCAAAAAAGTCATTAAAACTTTCGCAGATCCGTGCATGTGGGTCATGTAGCGCAGAGAGCATCTGACTAACCTCCCGCAACCCCACCTCGATATTATGCTAAGTCACTGTGGCCAAATCGCACTTAGCACACTTTTTTCAGCTTCCTACGCAGAAACAACCCCCCTGCCCCTGTGTAATCTCTTTGAGAATTTGTGTTTGGAGTGATGAGGAGGGTTCACCCCCTGATTTCATTACCTTTCCCTGACCCCGCAGACTGACAGATCTAATTGCCCAATCGCCGGTACCCCACCTTAACCCCCCACACCACCCCAACCTCGCACACTCTTCTAACACCCCACCCCACCGCTGGACGACCCCAATTACTGGCACTTCATTTGGTCTTTGTGTGGCCGTTGTGTCGACTTTAATTTTCACACTAATGGCAGGATGCAAAAAGATTTTGTCGTTTTTGAAGTGGTTTGACAGCCTGGTCTTCTTCCGGAAGAAATCGCTCACAATGAGTAAAGATTTTTATTTCGCCAAATTCTGATATTCAGCAATCTATGCCTTGCCCGAGAGCACAAACTTATTAGTACGACTACCTTACAGTTCATTGTCCTTTTTCCAAATAATGTGTTTTATGTGAATCACATTATTTAAAAACGTGCTGGCGTCAAGACCAATACGTGTTTGATCCGCTCTACGCTACCTGATGATGGCCGATTGATGAACCAGTGTCACCTGTATGCGTAAAAACACAAACTGTTTTTTTACAACCTTCTGGCTCCACCCACGGCCTATTATATGACCAAAAAGCGTAATAGATGTGGTTGTCTGGTTTAATTATAATCGTCCAATCTCTTCATTGCTCCCAATTTTCCATTATATTATTTTCATGGCAGGTAATCCTTTGGGGCCGCACGGAGAAATGCGTAAAAGAGACAGCGGCAGAGATTGCTCTGTCAGGAACAGAGTGCCACTACTTCCTTTGCGACGTGGCCAATCGGGAAGAGGTCTATAAGCAAGCCAAGGCTGTTCGAGAAAAGGTACTCCATAATGACAGAACCTCACAAAATGTTTCCTGCCTCCCAGTTTCCGAGCGTGTGTGTGTTTTTTTTCTCCGAGCTGCTTCATGTCTCCCATCTGGTTTTCAGATTGATTTTTAAGTGAAATATCAAAATAACAACTTAAGTTATGTTAATGACGGTTCTGGTGCAGCAAAATGCATTATCTCGTGGAAGCGGAGACGCAGTTCACTCGCCAATGTTGTGCGTTTTTCCCTTTATTTACATTCTGCTATCAGGTGGGAGATGTGACAATTTTGGTGAACAACGCAGCTGTGGTTCACGGGAAAAGTCTGATGGATAGCGACGACGATGCCCTACTCAAATCGCAGCACATTAACACCATGGGACAGTTTTGGGTAAGCAGGATTCAGAGAAAAAACAATCATAGACTAGTGTGTTTTTTGTGTTTTTGGTCTATTTGTAAAAGCAAAAAAAAGACAGCTAAAATGGTCATACCCAATACCACAAGATTGCCAACAAGCATTTGCACCTGTTGCTCTCATCACAGTAGCAAGTTTAGGTGTACTTTAGTCCTCGGCAGTCGCCACTAAAATTACCATACTAAACCCTAACGCCACACCAACCCCCAGAGTTTACGCTATGGCTAACGCTAGCCACTAGCTAAGAGGGTCAGATGTACTGTTGTCACTGTTGTAGCCATTGTATCAGTAGTAAAGCAGCCTCAGTAAAGCTAGCAGACCATTAAGGGTCTGAGCAGTAGCAATCGATGTTGTAATATAATTTGTGGGAATACTAAGCGACAGAGTTAACATTATGGCTAATGCTAAAGGTAACCAGCAGCTATGAGTGTTAAAACTAATATTGTTGTTGTTGTAGCCATTGTATCACAAGTAAACCTGGCTCAGTAAAGCCAGTAGACCAACAAGGGCCTGATCAGTAGCAGTCAGTGTTGTCGTATCATTTGTGGGAACACGAAGTGTATCATATTCTTTTTCAATCGAACAACACTGAATATTTGTTTTAGCATTTTGAGCAATAGGAACAGCAGATCTTGCTTTACTGTATACACTAAGAAACTTGGGGTTACTCTGTACGGTGTGCCTTTTATGGCTAGATGTGCTACATTCCATGTGTTGCGAATTTCTTGTCCATTCAAATGTCACAATGTGAGTGATAGTCAAAGGAGGAATTCCCACATCGGCATGGGAGCTTCAGAACCGCTCAAGAAGAACCTTCAAACGTTTCGAGCGTGACAAGTTTGGAGGTGGGGGTTAAGTGGAATGTTTCTGAAGGCTTCATTTCCTGATGTATTCAGAGGAGAGGCCTAGTGGGTGCTGCGAAAGTCATGGCATCATGATTCTAAATGGAGATCAGAAAACTGAAATATGCAGACGGAAATTCAATGATCCTCTAAGTGGAAATGAAAAAATAATCTGTGGTTTGACCCATGGCCAATTGTTGGCCTGATTTCATTGGTTTCTTTGTTTCGTCGCATCTTTTTACCATTCATCTTTCAGACCACAAAGGCCTTTCTGCCTCGAATGCTGGAACTTCAGCACGGCCACGTCGTGTGCATCAACTCCATCCTGTCCCAGTCGCCGATTCCCGGCGCCATCGACTACTGCACCTCCAAGGCATCATCATTGGCCTTCATGGAGAGTTTGACGCTGGGTCTGCTGGACTGCCCTGGCGTTGGCTGCACCACCGTTCTTCCCTTTCATACCAACACCGAAATGTTCCAAGGCATGAGAGTCAGGTGGGAAACGCCATCCCTTGTACTAAGACTGTTTCTCACTGGGTTAATATTTGATCAGAAGCCGGGCATAATCTAGATATGTGAACTTCCGAGACTCTGTCGCGAGCCTACATCTTGATCTAGTCCCAGCTTTGGTTGGCTAAGGTTTTCCCATTTACCCTTTGTCCTATCTTTGCTAGATTCCCGCAGTTGTTTCCACCTCTTAAACCAGAGGTGGTTGCGCAAAAGACGGTGGACGCAGTCCGTGCAGATGTGGCTTTTCTCTACCTACCTTGGACCATGCATGCGCTTGTCGTTCTCAAAAGGTGAGTTTGGCTCCCAACGTGGTTTCTCGCATCCTTTCTTACATTTGCTAATACCCCACCGCAACCCCTTATCCACTTTGTCCTCTGTCAACTTTCCAGCTTCATGCCACAAGTTGCACTGGAAGAAATCCATAAATTTACGGGGAGTTATACCTGCATGAACACGTTCAAAGGACGGACATGAGTCCTGATTTGGGTTCGAGGTGAACTCGCTACCTCAGAGTTGGAATCGGAAACAATGGACCTTATGATACTCGGAGGTGGAGGAGATGCCATCGCAGATGGACTTTTGCATCGACAGGGTGAAAAATGTGTGATGAAGGTCTGAAGCCTGGCCCTGTTTGGCGTCAGGGAAAGCATTTTTATTTTTTTGTTTGTATATACTGTACAGAGATGCCTTCTTAGAATCCGTGTCTATGTCTGTACCCATGTCCCTTTGTTTTTAGTCTTTTTTTAAATACATTTTTGGTTTTTACTTGCATAAAAATCAAGACAATAAAATGCAGTTCTAGAGATGACCACTTTCCGTGTGCAGTTCAAGAATTTACACTTTTGAGATTTATGTCAGGTGTTGTCGATCGGGATCTCATCTGTGACGATCGAAAAGTTATCGGGTCAGACCTCAACGTGGTCTTCTGCCACCACGTTTCAACTCCATCGCGTGCACCCCATAAAATGACCATTAATGGTCTTTTATGGACTCGTGGGAGGTGTTCCAGGGGGGTGAAAATTCATCTTGCACATTAAATGGATGGAGAGCTACCCGTGAGTCAGCATAAGTGCAAGGAATTTCGACATACTCTGACGTTCATATCATGTTCATCTCCAGTTGATTTAATATATATTCATCAAAGGGGCAATTACCCTCATGTGTCCAATTTGGCGACGTCATCATCCTTGTGGATGGACGGATGAATATTTACAGGGCTGTCTGACGTACTAAATCCTCACGGCGTTCACTGAAATGGCTTTGGTGTCCGTTCTACTTAATTTGGAGGGAATGGCTCTCTCATGTCTTTATATATACACATTTTTGATGTCCAGGTCCGTTGTTATGAGGTTCAACTGTACTTGGAGGGGTTAGAATAGGGAACGGCGAGGGTCATTTTAGGATCACGGTCTCCGGTTTGTCCATCTTGGATCTAAGTCTGTCCTCTTGCACCCAGAAGAGAATAATTGACAATCGCAAGGCAGTCTGCGTGCACCTTGGGTGAGGAAGGTGGAGCTTGGCCGGCCTCTGCCCCGGCGCCTGTTTCTCATTGTCGGGCCGAGCTGTTGCGAAAGGCGAGTGGGATGGAAATAGGTCGGGGAGGCACGTCGCTCGCGTATGCTGGAAGAGGAGAACCAAAAGGGTTTTAAAATCTCCCGGGACGGGTTCAGTGTAAGGTTAGCCAAATACTGAATAAATCAAAGAGGACTTGGAAGGCCCTTTTCCCTTCGCGGAAGGCCTTCAGCACCAGGGTGATTGACCTGGCGCAGGTGGAAATGGAGGATTTTTTGGAAGAGGGCTGGGGGGCATTGCTGTGCGCAGATGCCATAATGTTTATGCTTGACATTTGACTTTTATCCAAACTGTCTGTACACATGTGACGGCAAGTCACGCTCAATTTGTTTTTGTCATTTCATATTCATATTGAGAGGGACAACCTGGGATTTACGGAAAGAGAAAACCAGACAAAACCAGAACCTTGAACTCGTACTTTTCCCAATATGCTCTCAAATCAGATAGGAATTGAACACGCAGGGCTGATTAATAATAATCGTAATCAAGAAGGAGCAATGTTTTCTTAGTGCATTTGTTAGATGCTAAATCTGGAGTAGTGCAAAGGGATTGGAAACTACTGAACCCAATTTGATATTTTTCTGCCAGTCAATTCTTGAAATGAAATTGATTTGTGTTTATAATTTGGGACTGACTGTATGTTGTTGGTAGTTTCGTTAAACTCACCAGCAGATACCGCTTCGAGTTGGCCTATCACGAGCACAGATGGACCTTGTCCCGGGCTAACGATTGAACGACAGCAAGACGTCATCGCTAAAGCTTATGTTGACACTCTACAAGCCGAAGGACCACTCGACACTTGGTGTTCATCCGTCACGGGGTGACCAGCAAGATAAAAAGACCCAGACTAACCCATGGCAAGGGGCCAGCCGTGATGCCTCAGTTGACCTGTCAAACGACCAGATTAATTGTACACAGTGGTGTTAAAGGTGGAGGGGAGCAACAAGCCCAGAGGGTGTCAGTCAAAACACACACCCAAGCACAGTAGATCAATGTCGTAAAGCCATGCAAATCCATAAAAGGGCCAAAGGGGGGTTTGGTTGGGGAGATGGGGTAGTGGAGTAAGAAGTTATGTTGGAAATATTTTGCCGCGAGACGGTCAAATAAAGTTTAGTTCTGAAATAAATCGTAATCTTTTACCCCTTGCGCACAAAGCACCGCCTCAGGCTCGTTAAGAACATAGAATCAAGGCAAAAAGATAAGAACAGCGGCCTCCCCAGTGAGCTGGAGCCGCAATAATGATTACAAAAAAAATGTGATCGTTTGCTAAATGCTGAGCTACGTCCATAATATCCACTGAAAGGGCCCTGAGCACTGGCAATTACATTGCAGCATTTTCGAGTTATCTACGGATATAATTGAAATTTGCAACGTTGTGATAAAGACCAGCATTAGCGTAACATTCCGTCCCGAAGAAACAGGGAGTGTAGAAATGAGCGTGAGCTTTGTCAGACTACACCGGTGTCAAATACCGGCTGCAATCCTGCAAGTTTTAGATGTTGCCCTCCTCTTAACGGACCCGCTTGACGGTGAAAGTCCCAATATTGAACCAAAATGGCAGCTTCAAAGGAAAGTTGTCAACTTTCTATTCAGTTTTCCACATCCTGTAGGTCCTTTCATTCTTTATCAAATGTCTGCCCGATTCTCCGTCGTTGGGTGACTCTTGTCAATCAAGCCAAATCTTTGATTTTTTTTATTTGAATGATGGCTAAAAATTCAATGCTCTTTGATCATGTTCAAGTTTATGAGTTTTTGAGTATCAAGTTTATGAATGATTCCTTGTGATATTTTCATGTTGATCTGTCTACCAATTTCTTTGCTGGTTTCCCAAGAGTGATATCAAAGATATTTTTGGCAACCCCAAAAATGCCAATCATCCCGCAAATCAATACACAGCATTTCCTAGAGGCCCTCAGCACGACCTCATGCCCCAGCCTTGTCACACTTGTCACTTTTTTTAGCGCATATTTGAAAAGGCAAAGAAAGAGAAAATTCAATCCGTCTAATCAGCCACAGAAAAAAAAAAAAAAACTGTTCGCGGCGCAAGTGGGAGGCGAACGCAGAGGGACAAACAACAGCAAGTAAAGGCTGCTTTTCAGAAGGCAAAAACACTCGCAAAGGGAAGGGTGTGGGAGGGGGAAGCGAAGTTCAGACTGCCGCAATAGTCTCATTCGGAAAGCCCACCGGGCACCCGGCTCAGCAGAGCGTTCCTGAAAACTCTTCTTTCCCATACAGGAGTTTGCTTTATTATGATAATGCAAGACTGTCACAGTCGCGAGTGAACTCTGTGACCCTACGCTGTTTTCGCTTGCGAACCGGTCTGGTCTGCGTCCAGTCCTCAAAAGCCCAAACTATCCTCCCGAAAAAAAGTCACAAATAGATTTAACTTTTACATTGTGGGGACTGGGTTGTGTGTGTGCGTGATGGTCTCATCTGAATTTACCTCACAAATATATTTCCTCTGTGTTATCGATGAGAAGGTTTCTTCAGCCGTCATCTGTACAAATTTGAAGGGTTCGGACGTTTCGCCTTGTCAGCGAACAAAAAACAAAGTTCGCTGACGAAGCCTCTTGGATAGGAGGCGAAACGTCCGAAACCTTCAAATTTGTACAGATGACGGCTGAAGAAACCTTCTCATCGATGGACCACTCCTGTACGACTGAGAGCTTACACAGACGTATTCCTCTGTGTTATTATTTTTTGTTTATTTAGTTCCTGGGTACTTTTAGTCTTTCATCGTTTCAGTGTTGTAAATATGGCAATCCGCCATTACACCTTCATTGAACAAACATGAAGAAAGCTCTGAAGATGACTGCTTGTGAGGTCAAGGATTATCCTTCCGATTCAATCACAAAAAGGAGACTGGCAACAAGCCAGGACTTCAAACTTGAAACTGAGGACACAACATTGACTTTGACTTGCACATGGCTGACATTCTCCAGTCTCACGCGTGTGGACAGGAAAGTCAAATGGCAGTCAAGTTAGCGTGGACATCTTCAGACCTGCACATTGCCCTCGGTTCAAGCTGCATGGTGAATGACAAGCTTCGCGGACGTCACTCTCTCTCCCCCTCACTCTGGTTGTCTTGACACAGAAGCAGTGGTGAGATCGCGGAGCTCTGTTACACAAACAAAGGCCTCTTGAGTCTGACGCGGAGATGCGGGTCACGTGGGCAGGCGGGCGGCCTTGCTGAACTACACCTAAACTTGGAGCTAAATGGAAACAGACCAAATACAAAGCGCCCGTATGTCAGGATGAAAGCATCCCTCTGGAGAGCCATTATTTTGGCCTTCTGCGGAGAAGATGTGGGTTCACGGGAGAGCCGACTAGACCCCCTTACAAATTCACCCAGAAACCATTGGAGTTCGCATTGGTCTGACCTATTTGATGTCATTTTCAGAGATTCACCCCCAAAGACGCAAGGAGGCCTCATAATGTGCAAACTGCATAGGGTTGCTTTGTTCCATTGTAGTTTCTGTGCGGTTATATGATGTCAGATCCCGGAATAGGAAAATCCTTATTAATAACGCACAGGCCAGGAAGAAATAGAAAGGGGAGGCATGGCGCGGTCTTGGGTGGTCTGAAAACAAGTAAATAAACGGTACAGATAAACGGCAACAACTCTCTCAGAAAACTGAAATGATCTCTCACTTGTGAAAGGCAGTCTCCCAGACCAAACAAGGCCGAGACTACAAATTGACCATTTCGTCAATAATCTGTTGCGGCAACAAAATAAGGGCAGTTCGAAGCATTGATTTCTTCATATCGTTTGAATATATTTGTAATTGACATATTTATACTGTATGGCATGTTCACGCTTTTACGTCTATAGATGTTCGTACTCGATTGTCGTTGGTGTCCATTTTGATGGAAATGGTTACGACGAATGACTTTAAAAGCCTCCTGTTACGTTGCACCGGCATCCTAGCATAAATCATACACTGATAACGGTGTTTTCAGCCACGTGGTGCTATTTGACAGGCCCGAAATATATAAATATACGCCCGCAATCTCCACCAAACCAAGAGGGCCGAAGATCGAGACAGTAAGAACTAAACAATGATACTGTATTTGCGACATTTGTCATTCTTATTTCTTTTCGTATCGCCGTTGGAGGTTGCGTGTCATTGGTTGTCAGTGGCAAATCAACAACGCATCCCTGAACCCAGCTCCTCTTCCTGCGGAAGCTAAAGGTTTGGTTTCGTGTAACAGAATCATCCCAAAGACCCACCCACCGATCTGCCACTCCTGCGCTGCCGGGCTTGGATGAGCCAGACTGGACTGAGATTGAACTGAGTTGAGGAATTCCAACATCTGGCTTGTATCTTCAGTTTACGGTCATTTGGATCCCCCTGATAATTTCCAGTAGATTCACAAAGGCGGGATTGTTCTGGGCCTGGGCTTTGCGTCTGCCTTGGACTCGCAGGGCGTGGTGCTCTGGCGCCTGACTGCCACAGCTGGGCCCGTCCATCAAAACGCTTCCGATGACACATAATCCGCGCACGAGACAGGGGAAGGTGAACATCATCAAAGAAAGTCCCGCATAGGAAACTCCACCTTATTTCCGAGCAAATTATCTGAAGTATATAAAGTCACTGCACATTTCCAAAAAATGGCAAACGCTTTCACCTCAGCCTGCCAAAAAACGGCCAACACTTTGACCTCAGCCTGCCAAAAAACGGCACACAATTTCACTCAGCCTGCCATAGCCTCACTCCCACCCCCTCCACACCCTTCACATCCCCCAGCACCAAGGTTTGACAATCGGGTTCAACACCGGGTCAAGCTCTGGGTTTGACAATGGGCCGTGCTTGCCTTCAATAGGAAGAAAGCAGTCGGCTTTCCCCCTACAAAGAGCTCAGTCACTCAGAGGGGAATCTGGCTTAGTGGCCTCTCCTATTTAAAACCACACTGACTGGAATTAAAGAAAATCTCCCTCGCTGAGTTGTGACGGGCCGTCCACGCCGTATCGCTCGTTGAATCTGCTCCGCCGCCGCTGCTTTTCACTTCCCCATGTGCATATTTACATTGACCGTGTCTCCTCTGGATAAACTTTGCAAGGCACTCGGTGTGAAAACGAGACGTCACTCATGGCGTGTGCACATCATGAGACTGCTTGCTCAAAGCCGAAAAGGCCCGACCATATTTCTTGGCTGCTTGTTTGGCTATTTGTGCTATGCACACTCGGACACGTGAGGAATGAGTGGATGTGCGTGTGTGTGTGCGCATGTGTGTCTGTGTGCATGGCCGTGGGACATGGATCTTGCACGCCGAGTGTGTGAACTCTGGCTGAACCCACGGGTGTACTGTTTCAGGCACGCTCTGACAACCTCGCCCCAATGACCCGGCTCGCGACTGCACAATTCAAGGGGAGGTCCGCTACTCATGAACAGAAAGCAACCCCAACCGTTCGCCCCCGCTTTCCCCCTACCCCAACTCCCCCCCCCCCACCTTTCTCCTCGCAACTTGTCTCAACCCCCTCTCCATGCTGTTTACTTCGCCCACCCGTTCTTCTTTCTCCACCCGGCTCTCCATTTCTGTCGCGCTCTTGTCAACAAGACCCTCTGTCTGCTGGCATCGCCCCGCTAACATCGAGATGAGGCATCTTTAAATTCCGCTCGTCCTTAACGTGGTTATCGGCCTTTTGGAAATGACTAGTTTTGTGTTTTTGTTTTGATTTGTTTTTCTCGCGCACATAAAATAATTAAGACAAAACTTTTCGAGATCAAGATCACTGTCATGTGGCCTTATCAGTGAAACGGATTGCGGATGTGGCAGTAAAGTGGTCAAGCGGTTTTGCGGGTTGGTCTCGCAATTTCTTCAGTTCTGGGATAGAATCTTGGTTTGGACCTTTTTGACTATGTTTATATGCAGCAACCCAAATATTGGCAACACCCGCATGAACACAACAAAATCAACAGATACTCGTATTCGGATTTTACCCCTCTTCTCACCCGCATCAAGGGAACTCAATTGGGCCAATGGATTGTATTACCCATATATATATATATATATATTCCCAAAATTTTTTCAGGGTTTGGTTTTTCTTGCCGCAGCGGGGGAAGGCGGGGATCAAGCTCCGGTCAGACCCTTGGCACTGTTTTTCCCTCCCACGACAGGGTAGCATTTGCCTTTTGTACAACCGCCCCACTTCAAATGGAGATAACTCCAAACCCATATAACATAGGAATTAACTCTTTTTTTTCCTGATGAAAGAGAAGAGTCCTAACGGTACTTACGCTGCATTGAATGTTTGTGTAGTCCTAAAACACAATATTGTGTCAGTCCTGGAATTTGAATGAAAATGACAAAAAACATGGCACTGGAGGAGACACATTTTAGTTGTTGTTATTGGGGTTTGTCATTCCTATTTTATAATTGGAAGATGCACTCTTCAGATGCGTCCAACGGCTTTTTTTCTGTTATATTATATCAAAGTATATGGCAGTGCTGAGTGGCATCACTCAAAAACATAGGCTTTCCCAATGTCATGGAGTCCTGGAAAGCCCACCAGTCGCCGTGTCATTAACTCCCCCGCCAACCTCTCATTCAGGCTCAGCTTGACATTATGGGAGGGACCATTTATCCACTCAAAAGCCCCATGCTAGGCGGCCTGTGCAAATTGCCTGATGAGTTGGCCACCCCAGACTTGCTGTTTGCTCTGTGATTCAGAAGCAAGAGATGGGGCCCCATTTGACATTTTGCGGGCTTATTCTACACGCTTGGAATTTGCCACATGCTCGTTTTTAGTCACTTAACATTCAGGAAAAAAAGTAGAAAAAAGTTTACCTTTTCTGTCACTTAGAATTTAGTTTAATATTTCATCAATTTATTTATTTATTCATCTATTTTTATTTACTTTGGTTGTTGTTTGTTTGTCTATTTTTATGTATTCATTTATTTGTTTGCTTGGTTGGTATTTCTTTATCTAATTTCTTATTCATTAATTTGGGGATTTATTCGTTTACTTATTTGGTTGTTACATTTATTTGTGTGTTTGCTTAGTTGTTGTTTAGCGGTTTCTTTATTCATCTAATAATTTATTTGTTTCTTTGTTTGGTTGCTATTTTTTAATTAATTAAATTAATTCACTTAAATGCTTCATTTAATTGTTTATTTATTTATGTTGTCCACCTGTGTTTTCCTATTTTTTTGTATTGATATTTTTTTATAAGCGCCTTTCAAAACTCTCAAGGACAATTTACAGTCACAGGATAATATTTTGTTTCTGCAGGTGAACTTAACAGAGATACTGTGCTGGAATGAATGCATAAAATAAACACAACAGCCGACAAAATATGACGTAAATACAAGGGGTTCACATAAAGGAAGCAATTGCTGGGTAATTAAATTTGTTGAAACGGATAACGAAAAGATTCAGCCCAGCCAACGGCGCCGTGCAATTTTTAATATTCATTTTGTTTACAAGTATTTGTGCTCATCAGTGCTGGATGTTAAGTGTTGGCCAATGGTCTATCCATCCATTTGTCTTCACCGCTAAAGAGGGTCAGTGGCTGTGCATCTGTTTGCATTTATTGAATATTTTCAAAAGCAGGCCAAAGAACGGGAGGTAGAATGCATAACTGACACTTGTTGCTTAGAACATGAAGCTTCATGAAGCACTCTTGCTTCAAATCTAAAAGTTTGTGTGAAAAGTACACTGCAACCAATCCAATCTTTAAAGCGAACTTGCTATATAAACTAGTCAAAATCATGCTTCATGAAGCTTCAGTTTTCCATAACATCTTGTCCTTGTGTACACTGTAAAGGTTTTTGTTAAATGCACACTATTTTATTTCAAGTGCTTACAAGAAATGAAATAATCTCAATCAGCTACATTTTTTTTCCAAATGGATTATTCATCAATTTAAAAATGTATATTGTTTTAGTTGTTTTTATTTTGTGTGCACCTTTGATAAAATAAAATCAACTAAATTCAACATGGCGGCCTCGTGGACCAGTGGTTCGCGTCACGACCTCACGGTGCAGCAGCCGTAGGTTCCATCAACTTTTTGTGTGGAAATTGCATGTTCTCGCCGAGCCGGCTTTATTTTTCTCCGGGTACTCCGGTTTCCTCCAATTCATGAACAGTCTAAAGCAGGCATGGGCAAACTACGGCCCGCGGGCCACATACGGCCCGTTAGGCTTTTTAATCCGGCCCGCCGAACCTGCCCAAATTATAGTAAAAACAGCGTCTGAAACTCATGACAAAAAGTTAGCGGACAACAGGGCAGATAACTGAAAAGTTGCCTGCCCCATCTTTCACAACCTGAAGCACAATGAGACAACTAATCACATTAAAAAACATTGTCACAAAGTATAACGTTTTCTTTTAAATCAAGAATGTACCTACTACAAATGCTACCTTGCATAATTTACGGGGAATGTGCATGGCTAGATTTTGCTGCAGTAGTCGATTGTCATTGTGGTGCACAATGCAACGTTTGGATTGCTTCCTACGAGCCACTCAGCCCCTTTCATGAGTCTCACGTACATTTTACAGTCACGGTTTAATGTAAATTTACGTTTTGTAGCGTCACATATGTTGTTAGCTTCTTTTGAATCTTTCTTCTGGGCTGAGGATCTGTGCATCTATTTTGGAAAATTTTATGCAATTGGACGACTTTATAACGCTTGCGAAAGTCCGGAAGAAAGAAGCAGGCTTCTGATTGGCTGCCGTGCCGAGTATGCAAATTTCACTGCAGGTTGCCTATGTCTGTGTGCTCGGCGACGGTACACGTGTATTGTTTGCGCGTGAAGGCGAGGGCGTCAGTGAGGAGTTTGTTGAGCGCGCGGTCAGGACAAACCATCTATGATTTGACGGAATTTAACACAAGTAGGTATTATTGAGCTTGAATATTTCGTTGTGGAATAATGTTTTGAATGTTGAAAGTGATTCCATTTTTCAATAAATGTTGATTTCTTTAACTTTGCCCCTCCAATGAAAACTTATTAAAAACAGACGCAATCTTGATGAATCACAGTGCATATGTTATTTTAATCTATTTCCATTTCCTCCTCCAAGTATCTGCGAAATAGTATGTAAACGCCATATTCCTTGAGACAAATTTATTAACTGATCAGGGATATTTTTCACATTTGAAAGAAAGTTAATAAATTGGGTTCTTACTGTGCTATGAGGTTTGTACACACTACATTTAAAGGACAACCAGCACCATTTTTTCGTGTTTCCCACTGACATTATAAAAACGTTTTATAGCGTCTATAATACCCAAAACAGGCAGGCTGATATTTTTAGTTAAATGAAAAACGCCAATAAAAATGACTTCAAAATGAATCTGGAAATGGCCAGTTTCAGAAGGTCCCACCCCTTTGTTCGTGACGTCACGCCATGACGTCTTGCCTTGCTCGAGAATCAAAACAATGGCTTCAGATTCGGAGAAGATGTTTTCTTGTTACTCATCCAGTTATGAATATGATTCAAATAGTTCTGAAGAGGAAAGCATAAATGTTTGCAATTGATTCAAGGAGTCCTCCCATATCAATTCGAGCCGCCAATGACAGCAATGTAGCACCCAGAAAATGCAGAAGATTGCGCCCAAGCTCCGTTGGAAATGGGCTGATTTGTCAGCTGGGAATTTGTGTCAGCGAATATCAAATAGTTGTCTTGGTGCAACACACAACGATTCACCATGGCGTTATTTATGTGTTTTCCTTCTAATTTCGCCATCAACACGAAGTTTTCAGACCAAACAAAGTACCCAAAATGCATTGTGGTTCGCTTTCTCAGTCAGGGGCAGTCCAAACGTGACGTCACATGGGGATCGTCATCAACTCGAAAACAAGACTTAGTGAATATTCAGCGCAAGTCTTAGAACGTAAACTATAGCTATATGCTGTGGAATCTTTGTAAAATACGCTCAGTCAAAGTCATTTGAAGTGATTTTATAAATTATGGACATAACTTGTCGGAAGGCGTCGGTTGTCCTTTAATGCTTTAGGCTTAGTATTTCCGGCCCAAACACTCCCTCTAAATGCTCCTGGCCCGGCCCCTCTGTCAAATTTTAGAACCCAATGCGAGTCAAAAAGTTTGCCCACCCCTGGTCTAAAGTATCCCGAGGTGTGGATGGTAGTTCGTCTCTGTGAGCCTGCAATTTGCTAGCAACTGGTAGATGGCGTCTATTGACCGAAGGCTACTGGGATAGCCTCCAAATGACCTGTGGGTACCTAAATGGCTCCCACCACCCGCGCACTCCTCACGCACTGCATAGAACTCCTGCTGGAAATGGGTTTGTATTTCAGGGCCCCCAGGGGGGGCTGGCAGCAGGGGCTGGAGGCCGTCAAGAGCAGGCCCCTTCAGACATGGACAGCTCCTCCGCTCTCGCAGAATCAGCGAGGGAAAGACCTGAACTTGGAATGACCCCGGCAAGCATAGACCCCGATGGGTTCATCCGCAGGCCACAGCTCCGGTTTCCCTCACCCCCAAATTTTCCCCTTTTTTTTTTTTTTTTTTTTTTTTTGGGGGGGGGGGGGGTTGTTGGCGTGGGGGTGGGGTGTTTTTACAACCCAAGCAATACATTTTCCAGAGCCTCCGCTTCATTCCCACGGAAAAGAGGAAAGAATTGTTAAGTATACATCTGATGGCCTGTCCTCTTTACACCTGCCAGGCGGTACTTTGTTATGCTCATCATCAGCTCCTTTATGGGTCGAATCAACAAACAAAAAACACTGCTTGAATGTTTTACCTCTTGGATGTCATCAAAACGTGGGGGGACAAAACATGATTTCAAACCAACACTACCAAACAACATAATACACACTTGGTCCACTTTCATGTATGAAACGTAGTATTGAAATTATTTAATTTAATTAAAGACATGCTTAGCTGCGTTAGTTTTTGTGTACATAAATTTGATTTTTTTTGTTCCATCTGTGAGAAATGAACACGTTGCAGGAGCAAGCCTTTTGCAAATGTTGCTGTTCCGCCATCTTGTGGCCGCATTATCATAGCTAATGTATAAATTATTCGAATGCTTGCTGATTAATTCAATCAATTTGTACGTATGTTAGGTGAAAAAAAGAATAACAAATCAATAAATAGCATTTTTGAAAATCAAGAATATTTAAATCGTTCTATTTGTCAAATACAGTAACTTGCTTGCTAGCGAGCAGGGAGGGGGCATGCTTTGAAGACTCGTCTTGGTCCTCTCCCACGACCTCAGGCCCACTACAGCCTTAGTTATGCAACATACAAACATTTGAGCTGCTAAAATGACGGCGTACAGAAAAATATGTTTCTGCTATTTTTATGATTATTTGTGTGAATGCTTTCGGTGGTCATTTTGTATTGAGGGTGCACATTCACAACTTGTCCACAAGATGGTGGTGTTGCATCTCGAAACACCGCGACATCCCATGGCTTTACCCAGAAAAGATTTGGAGATAGTATTGTACGTATTCAGAAATTGAAAGTGATTAAAAAATAATGTCATTTAATGTGCATGTATATCAGTCTCCGTATTTCTTGTCTAAACAATGAAAAGCGATCAGAGAATTGGAGATGAGCGTGACTACCTTGCATTTTTACGAATGTTTTAGCTCACAAACTCCTCACACACACATACACATATACAGGCAATCATTCGGTGTTTTCTGTAGTTATAGTCGTTTGAAACAAATTTCTAAAATCACAATCCCTGGTTTCTCCGATATAATGCACGGATTGATACAGGATACAGTAGTGCATATTGCATGAAAAATCTATTTTTATCGTGCATGTTTGGAAGTTAAACGTCTTTGACAACCAACTAGTACCCTATTATACTGCATGTATGTATATTCTGTAGCATCTCACAGCAAAATAATGAGCACATGGAATGACAACAAACACGCGGAGCAGGCAGGATGGTGACGGCCTTCAAACACATGGATGCAAGTACAGTACATGTATTCTCCTCTTTGTGTGTGTGTGTGTGTGTGTGTGTGTGTGTGTGCGTGGGTGGCCTTGTGGGAAAATGAATTTTGATACCCTGGCTCCCAAATGACAGCGTTGTAGGCAGCGGATGTGACACTCAGTTGTTTGTCATAATCCACCAGGAAACTGCAAGAAAGAAAAAATCTGACATTCACTCCCACAATAAATTGGTTTATTTCTTCATTGTTGCTGTTTCTAGGTCACTTCAATCATAATTTTGAGTAGTTTCCTTGTATTCAGAAATACATTTTTTGCCACTGCAGCCGGTTTCGAATAGACCCATGGAAAAAAGCTTCAAAAACACATACCCAAAAACACATATGAGGCATTCATTTTGTTTTGAAACATCTCTTTTCGCGTCAGTTTGGCTATTTTCAATTTATCTGATTTAATCAGGCAAACAAGACACATGGGATACAGTGACGACCTCACACCACAAACATGTTTGTATTTCCTCACCTGGAAGCAACATTGTAGACACAATCTCTGTGTCCTGCAGCATTTTGATGATGCTACGTTGAAAGGCTTTGCTGCTGCTGGACTGCAGCTAGCTGAAAAGTGATTCAAAAAAATTCTGATCATTCATGATGTATTTACAGTGATACCTCAGCTTACGAACTTAATTAGTTCCCAGAGTGTTTGTTTCCCATAAGAAATTATTAAAAAGGAGAATAATCAGTTCCCAGGTCCCCATAAAACATAATTTTCTATTAAATACCACACATTTCTACAAAATATACCTTATTTTATAAATATGCTATTGTATTGTAATGAAAGAAAAAACGGTTCTGTATAATAAAGTCATTTTATTTACCTTTGTGATGGTCGTTGATTTAGTTGCCTCTTGATGATATCTGAGAGAAGTTGCCGTGTTTTCTCGGCGATAATACCCTCACTCACACGGTCCCCTGCTAGCTGCTTTTCGTGAATCTAAATCAACAGAAGTTTTTCAACCTCTTCTATTGTCTGAGACCGTTGCTTAGACAACATAGAAACACCCTTAGTCACACATTGCAATGGTCGATTTAGCATCCTGGTAGTGGGACGCAAAGTCACACAAACGCACACCTCGTTCATGTTTCTCGATGATCTCCTTCTGCTCGATCTGCAATAAAGAGATAAAGAGATAGAGAGAGAGAGAGAGAGAGAGAGAGAGAGAGAGAGAGAGAGAGAGAGAGAGAGAGAGAGAGAGAGAGAGAGAGAGAGAGAGAGAGAGAGAGAGAGAGAGAGAGAGAGAGATGAGATAGAGAGAAGAGAATCAAGAACCACTGGACGTGATGTTGGAGCTGTGCCTCAGGGATGGGAGGTTGTGAATTTGGGACACATCGTCAGTAGTGTGCCAAAGAATCATTGGGTGTTTCGGCCTTTTAATCACTAGACACCCTCATCGATGGTGGCCAGCGACAGGTTGATCACGCCTGCGCTTGTGTTCCATGCCCAATCAGATGTTCAGAAGCTGGTGGGGGTGGGGGTCTTAGGTTGCTGACCTATGAGCCCAACAAGGGTCCTTCCTCTTCATCCAGATCCAGTGGCTGCTTCTTTCTGAAGTTTCAGAGAGTGACCTAACTGTGTGCCGCAGAGCCTGTCCATGGATACCCAGGTCTTTTAGCAGCCTGATGGTGGAGGAAGCCACAAACCCTCTGCATCCAGCTTCAATTGGATATACCTTGGTTTTCCATCCCCGCTGTTGCGCATCCACTGCGAGTTCTGTGGAGCGCAGCTTCTTGCGCTCATAGGCCTCTTCAACAGAGTTTTCCCACGGGACTGTGAGTTCTGCGATGTAGACAGCCTTGAGTGAAGGGGACCAGAGCACCAAGTCTGGTCTGAGGGTGGTGGCTGCAATCTCCGCTGGGAAAACGAATTGCTGGCCAATGTCAACCCGCATCTCCCAATCGCGGGCCCCAGATAGCTGTCCAACTTCTGGTTTAGCAGTAGGATGGTTGGGCTTTTTCTGTCCCTCTCGGATGAAAGTCAATGGTGCTGTGCTGGGCGTGGTGGCTCTCATTGGCAAGGAGTTGATGGTATTCCTCTTGCTCTCAAGGACAACTGCCAAACTCTTCAGGACCTGGTTGTGCCTCCAGGTGTAGCGGCCTTGTGTGAGGCTGGTCTTACAACCGGTCAGGATGTGTTTGAGAGTTCCTGGAGTTCGACAGAGGTCACAGGTTGGATCTTCGCCATACCATTGGTGGAGGTTTTTTGGAGATGGGAGCACGTCATTGATAGCTCTGATGATGAAGCTGATGTTGCTTGCCTCCATTTCCCAGAGATCCTTCCAGCTGAGCCTTCTCTTCTCCAGGCCTTCCCACCTCATCCATTGTCCGTGCTTGTCAAGAGAGACAGCCCGTGCAGTTCTTTCAGCTTCCTCTTGGCGGCGCACCTCTGCTATCACCATTTTCCTTCTTTCCGATGTTGAAGCCTTACGCCAAGAAGGTTTGTTTGTAAGGCCAAACCCCCCCTCTTCCTAGCTGAACGTGTCCCACAATGTCGCTGTGCCTTAGGGCTGCTGTGGCCTGCTGCACTGCAATGGATGGCGTCCATTTCCGTCCCGTTGATAGGGGGGGGGGGGGGGGTGCAGCTTGACTGATCTTCCGGTCTCTGGAGTCTGTGAGGGTCATCTGAAGTCTCACTTGTAATTGATTGCAGCGACGAACAATGAGAAGCTTAATTTTTTGGGTGTTTTTTTTTATATATATATTTTTTATCCTGATGACCACTCGCACCAAATTCTCTCTTAGCATTCCGAGTGTGCTCGGCCCATTCGTCTCGATGAAATAAAAGCCGTAATGAGCACTATGGCGTCGTGAAACGAAATGGATATGTTTCGCAAATTCCAAATTAGCGACCCCTGCCGTCTTTTTCCAACTCTGTATCAGAACAGTATTTTTTTTAACCACATCACTTTATTAAAAATGAATGACTCACTCTCCCCCGCAAATGGTTTTAAAATGAGCATTCGTGTGTCAGATGCAAATTGTTGGCCGGCAAGGAAATCTTCTTTTTAGATGACATTCAAGCTATTTACTTTTTTTTTGTTTGCACTGAAAAATTGGCTCTGCCACAGCATGCCAGATTCACCATTTGGGGCTAATTGGGAGCTCTTTGTTGTAGAAATTGCTAATGGCAGTCAAAACAACGGAAGGCTGTCATTTAATGGTAAAATACACACGAATGACGGAAGCAGAGCAATGATACGTTCTTGGGTGATTAACAAAATTTAAAATAGTAAATCTAGGAATGGCGATGCTACGAATGGGACAGAAACGGTCTCCCTGATGTTTTGATGTATTATTTTCTGTTCCCTAGACGATGGTAAGCTGTCGTTTGAAGAGTTCAACGCTTACTTTGCCGATGGTGTTCTGACTACGGCGCAGCTGCAGGAGCTTTTCGACTCCATCGGCGGTCGGCAGAATAAGTGAGTTTGATTTTGAGCGCACCTTCAATGAATGACAAAGGTTTTCCAAATATAATGTAGAAATATGTAAAAGTTTTCCAAATATAAGGAACACCACATTATAAGGCGCTACAGTAGAGGTTGGGGTTACACACAACTTCTTCTCGAGGGGGAATGGAGTCGTGGCTGCTGACAGTCGTTACATGACCTGTTGTGGTTCACTTCACATATAAGCCGCACCTGCGTATAAGCGGCAGGGTCATCTTCTCAGGAAAATCAAAGCTTTTCGATGTACCTTAAACACCAGAAAGTACGGTAACTTCTGACAGTGACTGGTCTCCTTTCCTGCTCTACCCTGTGCTTGCTGCACAGGGTAGAGCACTGACAAGCTAGCAGGTTGGTTACTAATTGTGTGATGTCGTGTGTGGGTGCATGTGTGTGTAGAGGGCTGGCTTGGAAAAAGTCAGATAAAAATAAGGCGTAGTCTTAAAAGTATCAGGAGCACTAAGATTGAAACCGCCGATTTTTTAATTGAACGGGCATAGCAGCCAATCAATTTTGATGTCAACGCATGATGAGTTCGAGCAATTCAACTCCAAGTAATTCAGCCGTTGACCGCGATCAACGTATATATCCGTCAAGTGTATTTTTTAACGCAGGTGCATGCGATGACACTTCTTTCCTGTGCATAAACTATTTTTCTCAGCACATCAGGGAATACCTGAACGTCCTGTCATCTCTAGAGAAGCCCAACGTGGCCATTTTAAAGGCCATGTATAAAACTAAAGAGGTAAGTCTATTCGCAAGAGAAGTCACCTAACTGAAGAACATTGGTTTTCTTAATATTCCACTTAAAAAAAATCAATTTTGTGCCTGAACAATGACATGTGGCTTAATTATGTCAATCCATTTTCAGGAGTACCAGAACTCCAGTGTCCTGGGCCAGTTTGTGACCCGCTTTTTACTGCGAGAGACCTCCACGCAGCTGCTGTCGCTGCAGTGCGCCATTGAAGCTGTGGATGAGCAAAGCGCCCCCGGGTTTTCAGTATCATTTATGTGTACCAGTGACGTGCAGTCAGTGGAAAGCTGTCATGGAAATATCAAATGAAAAAATAAATTAAACAGTTAGATGTATTTAGTGATTTGTACTTTAAAGTTCTTGTCCATTTAACTTCACCGTTTTAGGATTTTTTTTCAAAATCGCTGAATTTTCGCATTTACTGTTCAAGTAGAGACGAGCGGTGACGTCATTGATGACGTCAGTGCCTCACCAGCCATGAACCTCACCGCACGTCACTGGTATGTACGTATGTATGTAGGTAGGTAGGTAGGTAGGTACGTACGTATGTGTGCTTGTTTGTTTGTGTCTTTGTGTATCCATTTGTTTATTTATTTGTGTATTTGGTGGTGTTGTAGCGAGCAGCGATCAGTCTCAACTAATGATTTCACGTCCGACTATTTTTCTTCCAATATCGCGCCTGTTGAGAAAGTTAGATTGTATCCTCATTTTATGTAATGCTGTAATACTCAGCTGATCTGGCAATCCAGCCACGACGCGACATCACGTGACTTGACAGCGATAAAAGCCAGTTTGTGTATATGTTTTGGACTTCTCGTACGACGATGAGCGCACCGGCTGCTCTATATGCTCCGGCAAATAAATATCCTACTTGTATGATCTAAACAAGAGGACCATCTCGACTCTTTATCTCCCAAATGCATCGCGAAAGCGCTGAAGATCTCAACATGTTATGGGCCCAGGAGACGTTTGGGAGATAAAGTGAAGCCAGAAGTGTATCCAGACTTGAAAGAGCGGTGAGCAAACGAGGCTATCGCTAACCGGCTAAACAGCGGTCAAGATGGATGAAGGAAGGGCAAGCAGGCACCTTCGACTGGCATTCGACGGAGATGAAGATAAGTACGAGATATGGTAAACAAAAATGCTCGGACATTTTCATTTATTGGGACTAAAGAAGACCGTGCTAAGCAAGCCGGCGACGAGTTCCGAAATGGTTACGGATGCAGAGATAAATGCAGATGCGTACGCCGAATTGATAAATATGCTTGATGACAAGAGCCTCTCATTAATAATGAGAGATGCACCTGATGATGGAAGAAAGTATTTGAAGATATTGAGAGAATATTATGCGGGAAAGGAAAACCACGGATAATAAATCTGTACACCACGCTCACGTCGCTTCAAAAGAGGAACGATGAAAGTGTTTTCAAAGTGTCATCAAAGCCGAAACCGCCATCACAGCGAAATGCGGGAGAAACTTTGGGAGATGGACTACTTGTTGCCATGGTATTAAAAGGACGACAAGCAAGTTTCAAGCCATTTGCAATCCATGTAGCGCATTCAAATGATGAAATCAAGTTTGCAGATTTCAAGACGAAGCAACTGAGAAAATGAACACCGAGTCAGGGGACAGTGTGATGAAGACACAGGGTCGGAGTGGACGACAAACCACCAATACCAACACCCGTGACCAGCACAGTGATGACACAGGCATAGTGTGTTTCAAGTGTGGGATCAAAGGCCACAAAGCAAGAGAATGTCGACAGAAGACATGGTGTAGTCATTGCAAAAGAAAGACACATAAAGACGCAACGTGCAGACATAAGGACAAGTACAGACGAGATGACACCAGTACATTGTCAGAAGATGGCGACATCGACAACGCGCTCAAGATGAAGGACGGCGAGTCCAGATCCAGGGAGCAGTTGGGTTGCGACATCCGAGACAGAGGATTGATGGTGGACACGGGAGCCACTTCGCATATCATCACCGACGTGACCATGTTCAAGAATTTCGACAGCACGTTCAGACCGGAAAGACACCGCGTGGAGCTGGCGGACGGCACACAATGCAGCGGAGTCGCACATAAAAGGGGAGATGCTGAGGTCTCTTTGATTGACATCAAAAGACAAAGACATAAAGCAACACTGAGAGAAGCTTTATACATTCCTTCATACCCCCAAGACATTTTGTCTGTAAAGAAGGCAACCACCAACGGGGCAACAGTCATATTTAAAGAAGGTAAAAATTCACTGATTACAAAAGGTGGGACAAAATATGGTATACATGTGTGTGGAAAGTTGTACTATTTACATATTGAGAAAGAGACACAGATAAATGAAACAGATGAAAGCACATATTATGGCATGAGATTAAGGCTGAAGACTAGTGAGGTCTTTCAGAAGCCTAATAAGAGAGCCCAAGAGTCTTGTATACAAGACAGGGATGCACACGAAAGTGCAGTCACAGAGATTAGGCCAAATGAACATAAACTCACACGACAAAGTGACACAAATGATGAACCTGAAAATAGAAGGTATCCTACTAGGGAAAGAAAGAAACCTAGTCACTTTGATGATTTTGTGATTGAGTATAGCGATAACGATGGGGCACACATGGTGTTCCGCAAACATATGCAGAGGCAATGAGATCAAATTATTCTCAAGAATGGGCAAAAGCCATGGATGAGGAAATTACGTCATTAAATGACAACACATTTCCTGAAACAACCCTACCAGTGGGCAAGAAAACAGTGGGGGGTAAATGGGTATATGCTATCAAACGTGATGTAGATGGTAGAGATAAATACAAAGCACGATTTGTAGCAAAGGGCAAGAGCCAGGTGGAAAACATAGAATATGGAGAGACGTTTTCACCAACAGCCAATCAAACAGGTATAAGAGTGGTGCTTCAAAAAGCAACTCAGGAAAATGAAGAAAGGGATGACGGTCTAGTTTACAAACTAGAAAAATCACTTTACGGTTTCAAACAATCTGGGCGAAACGGGAACAAGGTCTTACATGATTATTTAACCGATAATGAGTATAAGCAAAACCCAGGTGATTATTGTATGTATGCCAAAGAGTCGAGAAGTGACAAGGTGATCAAAATCATATGGGACGGTGATTTCATTATTGATGACTACCAATATGCAAAAACAATTGTATTTGAGAGTTTACACCCATTGTTTTTGGAAGCGGAAATGTGTAAGACAGAGGTCACATTGTTATATGTATCTTGGTTTACATTACAGCAAACTGAGTATAAGTGCGGGTGTTGAGAAAGTTAGATTGTATCCTCATTTTATGTAATGCTGTAATACTGAGCTGATCTGGCAACCCAGCCACGACGCGACATCACGTGACTTGACAGCGATAAAAGCCAGTTTGTGTATATGTTTTGGACTTCTCGTACGACGATGAGCGCACCGGCTGCTCTATATGCTCCGGCAAATAAATATCCTACTTGTATGATCTAAACAAGAGGACCATCTCGACTCTTTATTCTCCCAAATGCATCGCGAAAGCGCTGAAGATCTCAACAGCGCCCAGGAAACAGTGAAATATGCAGAATTTCAGTTCAAAAAGATGTCTGGCAAATAAGCTCCACACTGTAGTGTGTGTGTGTGTGTGTGTGTGTGTGTGTGTGTGTGTGTGTGTGTGTGTGTGTGTGTGTGTGTGTGTGTGTGTGTGTGTGTGTGTGTGTGTGTGTGTGTGCGTGCGTGTGCGTGTGAGAGAGAGGGAGAAATTTGGTGAGTCATTTCAGATGCATTGTAAAGGCTCTTTTAAACACCACGATTAATAATGACCAAGGCCGTTATGAACTTCTGCATGCCACACTGCTTTGATTAATATAAAGAAAGAAAGAAAGAAAGAAAGAAAGAAAGAAAGAAAGAAAGAAAGAAAGAAAGAAAGAAAGAAAGAAAGAAAGAAAGAAAGACTGATTGAATAAATACAAAAATAGGTAAATAAATAAAATAAATAAATAAATAAATAAATAAATAAATAAATAATAAATAAATAAATAAATAAATAAATAAATAAATAAATAAATGTATCGCTTGTGTTAGGCAGGCACGACAACCAGGCATCTCACCCAGCCGGTGCACAGGAGGGGGCGGGTTTATGTTACAGTATTTCACTGCATGTTCTATGTTTGAGTCAGATCCACTTGTTAGCAGTTGGAATGAAGACGTACTCCAGTCAATCGTGTGTTCTCCTTCCTCAACTGCTCCAGAGTATTTTTTTGTAAATAGAGATGCGTTCAGTGACACTACGTAAGATGTGAAACCAACTTGTCTGGCTGCAGACAAGCGAAGTAGTAGTTCAAAAATGACTGGTAAATCAGGTTTTATACCTGCACCCTTGAGATACAAACTCAGCCAAATGATGGGAAAAGCTATGTTTTAACTCCTGAGCGCTCCATTTATTTGATGAAGATGTTGGGCGTGCATCACCGTCACCGAGCCAAACGTGACTTCAGTTGTGAATTTGGCAAAGGTAAACGACAATAAAAATATCCAAAAATATTTCAATAGAATGACGGTAAGTGATACGTTGATTGACACAAACCCTGAGACAACTTTTGGCAAACACGGCCACCTTCAGGACCACAAACGAATGACAGCCCTGTTATTTTGTCCACCACCCGTTTTATGATTTTAGATTAATGATACAGATACAGCAGGATTGTGGGGGCATTCGTGTCACCTGACGTCGCCGTTGATGATGTGAGGCGAATCTACCATACCATAGAAATAGATAGGTTTAGAAGTGCCCAAAGGAGGCAATAGCATTGCGCCCGCGGTCACCAGGTTGTGACGTCACTGGTGACGTGCCAAGTTGTAGCCTCTGACACAGTTCCGTACCATATGAATAATTTTTGCTCGTTTTTCGTCGATTTTCTCCCGGTATTCGACGAAATTCTAATACTTTGTGGCTAAATATGTTTTAGAAGACAACTACTTCACTCTCACGTCGTCTTTCGGCGCGATGTGAAGTCGGACAAGTCCAAAAACCTCAACTTTCAAGATCAGATATGCTTTGGATTATAATTTTTTTATAATCCAAAACATACAATTGCAATTAAATACACCACTATTGATGTATATTTATTCAGAGTCTAAAAATGTTATGAATAATAGAAATGACAGCTCTTTAAGATTGAAAATTCAAATACATAGTATAATTGTCTTTTGAGTGTGATTGTAACCAATCTTCAAACGTGAAAAAAATAACATTCATAAAGAATGATCATAATTGGTGATCGGAATTGGACTAAATCAGAAATTGTAGAGGATTAGGTAACACTGTGTATAGTGTATATATGTGTGAAATCTACAACGGATCAAAAAGATCAAGAAGTAATTATTAGTATGTTGTATGAGCAGAGTCGGCTAACCTGGGGCGCGTTTCACTAAACTTTGCTATTTAGCAATATTGCTAAGCGTTAACAATATTGCTAAATGATGTTTAGTGAGACACGTTTTTAGCATTAACAATGAACTTAGCAATATATTAGCAATATTGCTAAGTTAGCAATGTTTAGTGAAACGCACACCCCTGCAGTTCAAATTTAGTGTCGAATTAGTTACATGCTTGAGGAGGCAGAGCCAATTCAATGTCATACTAATGAAGAACAGCTAGAACGTACTTATACACCGTCGAAGATCGAAAACAGGACGAAAATTAGTCGCTAAAACATCGCAAAACGAATTAATTTTTTTTCTTTTTATAGAAATTTCATTTTCACTCACTTGAAGAACGAAATTCCTTTGTTTTTCAGCTTGTAGTTGAAGCATCCGTAAGCGAAACATTGCGGCCCCCAACTGCTGTTCCTTTTTACAGCATCCATACGTTAAATAGACCGAAATACGCTCAAAACTATCCTATTTCTATGCCAACCCAAGCCACGTTACTATGGACGCTACAACTCGTGCCGTCACTTCCGGGTTTGCCATCAACCTCGTCTCTACGCCACTTCTAAACCTATCTATTTCTATGGAATCTACCATCGTAAAAGCACCAATTTGCATGCGAACCGCAATTAAAACACAACTTCAGAATTTTAACGTTGACGTCATTGTTATCGTGGCGTCAAATTTGACTTTGGCTGTCAATTCGGCTCAGTTGAAACAGAATAAAAGTAATCGTAGCGAAGTTTATAAGCGAGGAAATAGCAAATCACACGAGCAAGGTGGTTTCCATTTACACCGGTCTGAAAAAAGGATACTGCAAAATTGGAGGTGGTGTTGTGAAATCGATCCGACCAAATTCCACAAAGGTTCCGTCTACTCTTCCTGGTGTCAAACCACTTTCTGTTTTGTTAAGACGTTAGTGGAAGCCAACTGGTCGGTTCGGTTATTCATCTATTTATTGTATTATTGTGTATAACCCTAACCCTATAATTGTTTTTTGTTCATTGAACTACACCAGATTACATTATATCCGACTAGACACCTCTAGGTAACACGAGGGTTCAGTTTTGTATTGCAGATGAAATCATGGCTGCTGAAGTAAAACCAACTACTACTTCAGAAGTAGGTATGCAGTTTTTAATTCATCTAAAATTTCATGCCGTACGTATTTTTCGAGACACTGCTTTTTTTCTTCATGTCAACTTTATTGCTAAACGTGCAATATACAGCACAGATGAAATGTATTTCCCTCGGTGGAGAGAGGAGCGGCTGTGGGTGCCCCTGCACTGCCATCATATGTATTTATTTATTTATTTATTTATTTATTTATTTATTTATTTATTCATGTGTTTGTCTGTGTATTTACTTGTGTATTCATTTTGTTATTTATCTGTGTATTCATTTTGTTATTTGTTTGCCCATTTCTTTTTCTTTCTTTCTTTCTTTCTTTCTTTCTTTCTTTCTTTCTTTCTTTCTTTCTTTCTTTCTTTCTTTCTTTCTTTCTTTCTTTCTTTCTTTTTTTCTTTCTTTATTTGTTTCTTTATTTCGTGTTATTAGTTTTTAATAATAAATAATAATAA